>NC_069500.1:858505565-858560565 GCF_027579735.1 Bombina bombina
CAGAATTTTAAACTGGATTCACAAAACAAAGAAAGGTGAAAATAAGATTGAATGAAGGTGATATAATAAGACTGACCTAAGTGATGAGTGAAAGAATGGTGATGCCAAACAATAGAGATACTCACACAAGCCTGATGCTGTACACTATGCAGAATTATCTTGTCTGGGATAAGGAATTCCAATGTATACCTCAGAGGATCTTCACGGTACGTTGTGTCCAGAACTGAGAACAGAGCAACGGAGTCAGAAGTGTAAGTGCTTTGCAGACAGTCCTCTACTGACTGAGGGTTCTAAAATAAAAATAGAAATGTAAACTCTGTGCACACACATTGTACTGAGGGCTTACAGTAAACACATGCAAAGAAAGAACATAAAACACAAACAATTGATTGAAGACATTGTAGAGAGTGAACATACACAGTGTAACATGTATACCCAAAGTAAGTTTTTGGTCACATTTATATATTCTTCAATTTTCGATTGACATAGTACATACGAAAACAGAAGGGTTAGTTACAACAAAGAAAAACAAAGTACTAATGGCACTGCTGAGATTTGGAAATTAGGGTAGCCTATTAATCTCTGGGTTTGTAAATAAAATATACACAGATTTGTGTTTATAGTCCAGATTCTCTATATTACAGAATGGCTGAGGTGCTGTGTACTGGTTTAAAGAAACAAACAAAATCAATCCGAAGATTGATAGATTGTACACCTGTATAGCACGCTTTCCCTAACCTAAGGTGGCAAAGGTTGGACAAAATCTGGGTATCCTAGGGGAGGAAGTGCGCAGTGATTTTTTAAAATATAACCTTTATTTGGTAATTTAAAAGTAAAAACACAAACACAATCCACATACATACAATTTTTAATAGCACAGGATTTGGTCAAATTGGTTTTATTCCAATAATCACAAAATGTGAAAAGTAGTTGTAGCATACATTGGGTATGTATTAACTTAAATATATCTCAGATCAGGGGTATCTATGAGAGTCCGGTAGTGAACTAATACTCTTGAGAATTATGTAATATTTGTAAAGCTTGTACCACTTTAACGTTGACTCTGCTATTACTTTTCTATGATTCAAAGTTCAATTAAGTTTGTTTTCCTTGGTATCTGATATGTGAGCATACAATTGTCTCGCTATTACTTGATCTAAAATTGTATATGCCGCAGCATGTAGAATTGGAGTAGGAGTTTTAATTAATGTTGGATTACATTATACCATATTATATTTGGACTAGTCTGGGATTATATGTAACAATTACTTGTTAACTCCCAGTCTTATTCCTTATATCAAATGTGTTATTACAAATATCCAGATCAATTGTAACTGCAAATATGATAAATGAGGTGCAGTGTTTACTTTTGGATAAGCAGTGCTAACAATATATAAATGCACTTAATAATAATGAACTCAAGTCTGCCGCTATTTCATCTTCTGTCTGAAATTGACGAAAAACTTTGCCTATTGTTTTGCCAAAATATTTTCTGGGCTTCCATAAATTGTCAAAAATTGTATGTATGTGGATTGTGTTTGTGTTTTTGCTTTTAAATTACCAAATAAAGGTTATATTTTAAAAAATCCCTGCGCACTTCCTCTCCTAGGATACCCAGATTTTGTCCAACCTTTGCCACCTTAGGTTAGGGAAAGAGTGCTATACAGGTGTACAATGTATCAATCTTCGGTTTAGTTACAACAGTTGGCCAAATTAAAAAAGGCATTCCAAACCAAGTTGGCCAAATGATGATAAGCCCAGGTGCCACGCCACGGCCCCTTCTTTACCTGGGTCCTAACAATGTGTTATGTTGTTATATTTCATCAAATATGCCATTTTTGTTTCTAGGAATAAAAAAATAAAAACATTTATATACAATTCTGTCATTATACTAGCCGGAGATATTTGTTGGCTACAAATCTGTAAAAAGCCCACAAAACAACCACACAAGTATCATTTTTCAAATTTACCACTAAGGTGTTTTGGCCGTGGAGGGACACTCCTCTTTGGGGGTAATGCTGGGATGGATCCTCTGAAAATCAAGATCAGTGGAAGATAGCGTCAAAGAGATCAGGACTCTAGTGCTGAAAGACATAACAATCAGAATAATTACCAAAATGACAGCAGCTAAGTATTTCTCAAACACAATGCAATAATGTAGAAGACTGGAATTTGAAAAGAGATGCTGTGATGTAGCATGCTTTGAGACACAGGTAGTGTATATATAGTGGCATTTTTAGTTGTTGGAGAAAAATCAATGTCTGAATAGATCAGGTAAATGACTTGTCTTACAATAAACCGGAAATAAAGGTGTTGTCAAACGAATCAAATAGTGTGTTTTGTATTTATTGATTGGCAGGCTCTCAGTTGTGTGTAATTCACTTGGCAAGAGGCCATATTGTTTCCCCTAGACATGACAGCTCCGTACCTTTGTTACTGTGTATCTTGGTTAGTAAAGTGTATCTTGGTTACTAAGGGGTATCTGGAGCTGAAAACAGAATAGGACCACACCAGGGTGTCCCTTTCATTAGAATACTTTACATTTATACCCAACTTTGCTCAACAAAGCACAGTAGTGATTACTGAAATGGATGTTTATTGTCCTGATAAGGCTTGGAAGTCTTGGGGTCTTATCAATAGGACATTTTTAAATTTACCTCTTTAGAATAAAACATTTTACTAATTGCTAACTATTTACAATATGAATAGAGCTTTAATGTGGTCAATTTTCAAGTGGGTAAACTAAAAGGCTACTGTATTTTTAAATAGAAACAGGCAAACACAAGTAGTTCTGTTCCCTAACACCTGGGCTGTTTGCAGTAATGCTGGGCTTTTCTTTAGGCTGAAAAACCTGTATGTGTGCATGGTGTATGTGCTTGTATGTGTGTGTTTGTATGTATGTTTATGTGTGTGTTGTATGCATGTTTGTATGTGTGTATATGTGCAGGGTGTATGTGCTTGTTTGTGTGTGTTTGTATGTATGTTTATGTGTGTGTTGTATGCATGTTTGTATGTGTGTATATGTGCAGGGTGTATGTGCTTGTTTGTGTGTGTTTGTATGTATGTTTATGTGTGTGTTGTATGCATGTTTGTATGTGTGTATGTGTGCAGGGTGTTTGTATTTATATTTGTATGTGTTGTATATAAGTATGTATGTTTTTTTTCTTGCATGTAATACTGTGCTGAAAAATGCAGTATTCTCTATAACACTTTGCAAAACCTACTAGATAGATAAAAATCTTTAGCAGACTTTAGCAGTTATTTCTCAAATCAATGCTCAGTTTGGGGAATTAAAAAAACACTCCAGTAACAGCCGTTTTGAACATTTCTAACCCATATGTCACCTCAGTGTTTTAAATAATTATATTTGCATGCAGGGAGTGATCCATAAATATGTCAGGGTAGTGAAATATAGGCAGGCATTTCAAATTTCCTATTTAAAAAACATGAATTATGAACACGAAAAATCCATTCAATCCATCATACAGACTCCTTATTTTTTGAAATCTATTGTTCTGTTCTGGCTATGTTCTGCATAAATCGCACATTACTAAAAATAAATTGAAACAAATTCATGTTAGGGATGAACAATCTTGCTAAGCTTGCTTCGTGTAGTTATGCAGGTCAGCAAAAAACCTTATTAGTTTTTTGTTATGAGGTCAGCATCTCCAACAAAGTGGACTAAAGAGAGGGGGGAGAGAGACAGCTATAGAGAGGGGGGGAGAGATAGAGCAAAAGAGAGAGGGGAGAGAGAGAGCAAAAGAGAGGGGGAAGAGAGAGCAAAAGAGAGGGGGGAGAGAGAGAGCAAAAGAGAGGGGGGGAGAGAGAGAGCAAAAGAGAGGGGGAGAGAGAAAGCAAAAGAGAGGGGGGGAGAGAGAGTAAAAGAGAGGGAGGAGAGAGAGAGTAAAAGAGAGGGGAGAAAGAGAGGGGGGATAGAGAGAAAGCAAGGGGTGGGACCGCTGTACTGCAAAAAATACACAGGCTTTAGGACTAGTACATTAATAAAATAAAGGGAAAAAAGCTGCTTTAGTCTCTTCAATTTTCTATGTGATCTTAGAGCTTATATTGGCGCTGATTAGTGCACTGGCTTGCTTTCATGTAATTAGCAAGAGTCCATGAGCTAGTGACGTATGGGATATACATTCCTACCAGGAGGGGCAAAGTTTCCCAAACCTCAAAATGCCTATAAATACACCCCTCACCACACCCACAATTCAGTTTTACAAACTTTGCCTCCCATGGAGGTGGTGAAGTAAGTTTGTGCTAGATTCTACGTTGATATGCGCTTCGCAGCAGGCTGGAGCCCGGTTTTCCTCTCAGAGTGCAGTGAATGTCAGAGGGATGTGAAGAGAGTATTGCCTATTTGAATACAATGGTCTTCCTCTAGGGGATCTATTTAATAGGTTCTCTGTTATCGGTCGTAGAGATTTCTTCTCCTACCTCCCTTTTCAGATCGACGATATACTCTTATATACCATTACCTCTACTGATTCTCGTTTCAGTACTGGTTTGGCTATCTACTATATGTAGATGAGTGTCTTAGGGTAAGTAAGTCTTATTTTATTATGACACTCTAAAGCTATGGTTGGGCACTTTATTTGTAAAGTTCTAAATATATGTGTTTAAACTTATATTTGCCATGATTCAGGATGATCAGTTTTCCTTATTTCAGACAGTCAGTTTAATTATTTGGGATAATGCATATGAATAAATATTTTTTTCTTACCTTAAAAAATTTTTAATTGACTTTTTTCCCTGTGGGCTGTTAGGCTCGCGGGGGCTGAAATGCTACAATTTATTGCGTCATTCTTGGCGCTGACTTTTTTGGTGCAAAAATTTTGTCATTTGCGGCGCCATAATTGACGCCGGAAGTTTGTTCGTGGTTGCGTCATTTTTTGATGTATATGTGTTCAGACGTTTTTTTGAGCCAAAAATGTGGTCGTCGTTTTTTTCGGCGTCACAGGATGTGGCGTCATACTTGGCGGCAAAAAATATGGGCGTTGTACTTGGCGCCAATAATGTGGGCGTCATTCTTGGTGCCAAAAAATGTGGGCGTCATACTTGTCTCCACCTTTTTTCACATTATTTCAGTCTCATTTTTCATTGCTTCTGGTTGCTAGAGGCTTGTTCATGTAGCATTTTTCTCCCATTCCTGAAACTGTCATTTAAGGAATTTGATAATTTTGCTTTATATGTTGTTTTTTCTATTACATATTGCAAGATTTCTCAACCTGACCCTGGATCAGAATCTACTTCTGGAAAGACGCTGCTTGATCCTGGTTCTACCAAAGTTAAGTGCATTTGTTGTAAACTTTTGGTAACTGTTCCTCCGGCTGTAGTTTGTGATAACTGTCATGATAAACTTTCTAATGCAGATTGTGTTTCCATTAGTAATAATCCATTACCTGTTGTTGTTCCTTCAACATCTAATGTTCAGGATGGCCCTGTTAATGTAAAAGAATTTGTTTCTAAATCTATATTAGGAAGGCTCTGTCTGTTATTCCTCCTTCCAGTAAACGTAAAAGGTCTTTTAAAACTTCTCATATTTCAGATGAATTTTTAAGTGACCGCCATCATTCTGACTTATCTGTTTCTGATGAGGATCTATCTGGTTCAGAAGATTCTGCCTCAGATATTGACACTGATAAATCTTCATATTTATTTAAGATGGAGTTTATTCGTTCTTTACTTAAAGAAGTGTTAATTGCATTAGATATGGAGGAGTCTAGTCCTCTTGATACTAAATCTACTAAGCGTTTAAATTCGGTTTTCAAACCTCATGTAGTTATTCCAGAAGTTTTTCCAGTTCCTGATGCTATTTCAGAAGTAATTTCTAGGGAATGGAATAGTCTGGGTACTTCATTTACTCCTTCTCCAAGGTTTAAGAAATTGTACCCTGTGCCATCTGATAGATTAGAGTTTTGGGACAAAATCCCTAAAGTTGATGGGGCTATCTCTACTCTTGCTAAACGTACTACTATTCCTACGGCGGATAGTACTTCCTTTAAGGATCCTTTAGATAGGAAGCTTGAATCCTTTCTAAGGAGAGCTTATTTATGTTCAGGTAATCTTCTTAGACCTGCTATTTCTTTGGCTGATGTTGCTGCAGCTTCCACTTTTTGGTTGGAGGCTTTAGCGCAACAAGTGTCAGACCATAATGCTTATAGCATTGTTAAACTTCTTCAACATGCTCATAACTTTATTTGTGATGCCATTTTTGATATCATTAGAGTTGATGTCAGATATATGTCTTTAGCTATTTTAGCTAGAAGAGCTTTATGGCTTAAATTTTGGAATGCAGATATGACTTCTAAGTCAACTTTGCTTTCTCTTTCTTTCCAAGGTAATAAATTATTTGGTTCACAGTTGGATTCTATTATTTCAACTGTTACTGGGGGTAAAGGAACCTTTTTGCCTCAGGACAAAAAATCTAAAGGTAAATACAGGGCTGCTAATCGTTTTCGTTCCTTTCATCAGAATAAGGAACAGAAGCCTGACTCTTCCCCTAAAGGAACGGTTTCCGTTTGGAAACCTTCTCCAGTCTGGAATAAATCCAAGCCTTTTAGAAAGTCAAAACCAGCTCCCAAGTCCACATGAAGGTGCGGCCCTCATTCCAGCACAGCTGGTAGGGGGCAGGTTATGATTTTTCAAAGATATTTGGATAAATTCGATTCACAGTCTTTGGATTCAGATCATTGTTTCACAAGGGTACAGAATAGGTTTCAAGGTAAGGCCACCTATGAGAATATTTTTTCTCTCTCGCATTCCAGTAAACCCAGTGAAGGCTCAGGCATTTCTGAAATGTGTTTCAGACCTAGAGTTGGCTGGGGTAATTGTGCCAGTTCCAGTTTTGGAACGGGGTCTGGGGTTTTACTCAAATCTATTCATTGTACCAAAGAAGGAGAATTCCTTCAGACCAGTTCTGGATCTAAAAATATTGAATCGTTATGTAAGGATACCAACATTCAAAATGGTGACTATAAGGACTATTCTGCCTTTTGTTCATCAAGGGCATTATATGTCTACAATAGACTTACAGGATGCATATCTTCATATTCCAATTCATCCAGATCACTATCAGTTTCTGAGATTCTCTTTTCTAGACAAGCATAACCAGTTTGTTGCCCTTCCGTTTGGCCTAGCAACAGCTCCAAGGATCTTTTCAAAGGTTCTCGGTGCCCTTCTCTCTGTAATCAGAGAACAGGGTATTGCGGTTTTTCCTTATTTGGATGATATCTTGGTACTTGCTCAGTCTTTACATTCTGCAGAATCTCATACGAATCAACTTGTGTTATTTCTTCAAAGACATGGTTGGAGGATCAATTTACCAAAGAGTTCATTGATTCCTCAGACAAAGGTAACCTTTTTGGGCTTTCTAATAGATTCAGTGTCCATGACTTTGTCTTTAACAGAAAAGAGACGTCTGAAGTTGGTTTCAGCTTGTCGAAACCTTCAGTCTCAATCGTTCCCTTCGGTAGCTTTGTGCATGGAAATTCTAGGTCTCATGACTGCTGCATTGGACGCGATCCCCTTTGCTCGTTTTCACATGAGACCTCTTCAGCTTTGTATGCTGAACCAGTGGTGCAGGGATTATACAAAGATATCACAATTACTATCCTTAAATCCCAATATTCGATCTTCTCTGACTTGGTGGTTGAATCACCATCGTCTATTTCAAGGTGCCTCTTTTGTTCGTCCAACCTGGACTGTAATCTCAACAGATGCGAGTCTTTCAGGTTGGGGAGCTGTGTGGGGATCTCTGACAGCGCAGGGGGTTTGGGAATCTCAGGAGGCGAGATTACCAATCAACATTTTGGAACTCCGTGCGATTTTCAGAGCTCTTCAAATCTGGCCTCTTCTGAAGAGAGAATCGTTTATTTGTTTTCAGACAGACAATGTCACAACCGTGGCGTATGTCAATCATCAAGGTGGGACTCACAGTCCTCAAGCTATGAAATAAGTATCTCGGATACTTGTATGGGCGGAATCCAGCTCCTGTCTAATTTCTGCGGTTCACATCCCAGGTGTAGATAATTGGGAAACGGATTATCTCAGTCGCCAGACGTTACATCCGGGCGAATGGTCTCTTCACCCAGAGGTATTTCTTCAGATTGTTAAAATCTGGGGACTTCCAGAAATAGATCTGATGGCCTCTTATCTAAAGAAGAAACTTCCCAGGTATCTGTCCAGATCCAGGGATCCTCAGGCGGAAGCAGTGGACGCGTTGTCTCTTCCTTGGAATTATCATCCTGCCTATATCTTTCCGCCTCTAGTTCTTCTTCCAAAAGTGATTTCCAAAATTCTAATAGAACGTTCGTTTGTACTGCTGGTGGCTCCAGCATGGCCTCACAGGTTTTGGTATGCGGATCTCATTCGGATGGCCAGTTGCCAACCTTGGACACTTCCGTTAAGACCAGACCTTCTATCTCAAGGCCAATTTTTCCATCAGGATCTCAAATCATTAAATTTGAAGGTATGGAAATTGAACGCTTGATTCTTAGTCATAGAGGTTTCTCTGACTCAGTAATTAATACTATGTTACAGGCTCGTAAATCTGTGTCTAGGAAGATTTATTATCGAGTCTGGAAGACTTACATTTCTTGGTGTTCTCATAAATTCTCCTGGCATTCTTTTAGAATTCCTAGAATTTTACAGTTTCTTCAGGATGGTTTGGATAAAGGTTTGTCGGCAAGTTCCTTGAAAGGACAAATCTCTGCTCTTTCTGTTCTTTTTCACAGAAAGATTGCTTATCTTCCTGATATTCATTGTTTTGTACAGGCTTTGGTTCGTATCAAACCTGTCATTAAGTCAATCTCTCCTCCTTGGAGTCTTAATTTGGTTCTGAGGGCTTTACAGGCTCCTCCGTTTGAACCTATGCATTCTCTGGATATTAAATTACTTTCTTGGAAAGTTTTGTTCCTTTTGGCCATCTCTTCTGCTAGAAGAGTTTCTGAGTTATCTGCTCTTTCTTGTGAATCTCCTTTTCTGATTTTTCATCAGGATAAGGCGGTGTTGCAGACTTCATTTCAATTTTTATCTAAGGTTGTGAATTCTAACAACATTAGTAGAGAAATTGTGTCCTAATCCTAAGAAATCTCTGGAGAGATCTTTACATTCTTTGGATGTAGTATGAGCTTTGAAATATTATGTTGAAGCTACTAAAGATTTTAGAAAGACTTCTAGTCTATTTGTTATCTTTTCTGGTTCCAGGAAAGGTCAGAAAGCTTCTGCCATTTCTTTGGTGTCTTGGTTAAAGTCTTTGATTCATCATGCTTATGTGGAGTCGGGTAAGCCCCCGCCTCAAAGGATTACGGCTCATTCTACTAGGTCAGTTTCTACTTCCTGGGCTTTTAGAAATGAAGCTTCTGTTGATCAGATTTGCAAAGCAGCAACTTGGTCTTCTTTGCATACTTTTACTAAATTCTACCATTTTTATGTTTTCTCCTCTTCTGAAGCAGTTTTTGGTAGAAAAGTACTTCAGGCAGCTGTTTCAGTTTGATTCTTCTGCTTATAATTTTCATTTTTTTTTCATTATTAAGATTAAAACTTTTGATTTGGGTTGTGGATTATTTTTTCAGCGGAATTGGCTGTCTTTATTGTATCCCTCCCTCTCTAATGACTCTTGCGTGGAAGTTCCACATTTTGGGTATATGCTATCCCATACGTCACTAGCTCATGGACTCTTGCTAATTACATGAAAGAAAACATAATTTATGTAAGAACTTACCTGATAAATTCATTTCTTTCATATTAGCAAGAGTCCATGAGACCCACCCTTTTTGTGGTGGTTATGATTTTTTGTATAAAGCACAATTATTCCAATTCCTTATTTTTGATGCTTTCGCTCCTTTCTTATCACCCCACTTCTTGGCTATTCGTTAAACTGAATTGTGGGTGTGGTGAGGGGTGTATTTATAGGCATTTTGAGGTTTGGGAAACTTTGCCCCTCCTGGTAGGAATGTATATCCCATACGTCACTAGCTCATGGACTCTTGCTAATATGAAAGAAATTAATTTATCAGGTAAGTTCTTACATAAATTATGTTTTTTGTATCAGGATAGCGTAAAAGAGTATACAAACTATTCACACTCTGAGATCGGCACCTGGTGTGATTTATAGGTACTGATCTCAGTGTTTTTATAATTATAAAAATAATAATACACAGTAATAATAATAATATTGACTTTCATGCCCCTTTAATTCTCAATTGAAATGGCAAGTCAATTGTAAGCATTAAGGCGAGCAGGTCCAGTAATCCCTTCGTATATGTCTGTATAATTATGTCCTGTTTTTTTACGTCAGCAGAAAACATTGGGTTATTATAAAGCATAATAATAACAATAATAATAATAATGAGATCTCTTCTATTCATAATTCATGCTATGGGCCTATGAACTAAAATATAGAGATCTTGTTCTAAATCATGGATACAACTTAGATAAACTCACAAATACTTATTTATATAATAAATATCTCACATAAAGAAGTACTCGAGTGGGGGTATCCTGTGGGTAGTAGATAAAAGGACCTCCCTGCTTTCCTTTGCATTTTTAATTACGTGAGCTTAAAAAATAGTATTTTTAGTTTCTTAACAACAATATAACTGTTTGCACTTAAAGGTTTTAATTTCTTATTGCTCCAAAACACCTAGGGGAGAACCCTTTTGTTGTAGAATCTTAAACTACTAATCAAGTTGTATGTTAAACAGAGGATAAAGAGGAAATAAGACTTTACAGCAGGTTCCAATAATGGCATTAATTGTGTAGTTTCTTATTTACTTAGGTGTTAAAAGGCAGAAATATGTAAAAATATTCACATTTTTTCTGCATTATGTTCTCTTTCTTGCACTACTAATGAAATGTATTTTACGTTATTATTTGCACCACAAATCATACAGGTTATTAAAAAAATGTGTATATAATCTTATAACCTGCACACATGCAGGCCCATTTATCAAGCTCCGTATGGAACTTGAAGGGCCGTGTTTCTGGCGAGTCTTCAGACTCGCCAGAAACACAAGTTATGAAGCAGCGGTCTAAAGACCGCTGCTTCATAACCCTGTCCGCCTGCTCTGAGCAGGCGGACAGGAACCGCCGGAAATCAACCCGATCGAATACGATCGGGTTGATTGACAGCTCCCTGCTGGCGGCCGATTGGCCGCGAGTCAGCAGGGGGCGGCGTTGCACCAGCAGCTCTTGTGAGCTGCTGGTGCAATGTTAAATGTGGAGAGCGTATTGCTCTCCGCATTTAGCGAGGTCTTGCGGACCTGATCCGCAGTGTCGGATCAGGTCCGCAAGCCCTTTGATAAATGGGCCCCATGTTCTCCACAGAAAACGTTGCCAGTCGGATGGCATTATAAAGTAGTCCATGTGGGGGCATTGTAATACTTAGCAATATTATAAATATGTTTTTGTCATTTATAAATGCATTATAAAGTAGTCCATGTGGGGACATTGTAATACTTAGCAATATTATAAATATGTTTTTGTCATTTATAAATGCTACTTAAGCTATCCAATGCACAGCTTAATTTAATAAATTAACATACATTGATTAAATGATAATTTGAGCAACAAACATTTAATATCAACTAATTATAGCTTTAATATTGGTTTAAATTGTAGCTGAGTGGTCCGTAAAAGCCCCATTTAGTGCACCCAATAAAAAGCCCCGGGGAAAACACTGAATATTGTGTATTTATAAAATGTCCATTTCACCGTAACCTGATTTTTAGAATCTGAATGTTTCAACCTCATAGAAGCTGTTTTGAATATCTTCTTCAGTGTTTTCTCCATGACGTACAGTATGTAATGGGCACACCACCCAGCTAACTTTACTGACCACCCAGCTAAAATTAAAATAAAATTAACTTTTTTTTCCCTTCAATGTCGCACAAATTAACATTAGATTATTTTGTTAAATTATACAGTTAGCATGTGCTTTAGATAGCTTAAAGGGATACTAAACCCAAATGTTTTCTTTCATGATTCGAATAGATCATGCAATTTTAAACAACTTTCTAATTTACTCCTGTTATAAAGTTTTCTTTGTTCTTTTGGTATCTTTATTTGAAAAGCATGAATTAAAGCTTAGGAGCCAGCCCATTTTAGCTTCAACACCTGGGTACCGGTTGGTGGCTAAATGTAGCCACCAATCAGCAATCGCAATCAGCAATCGCTATCCAGTGTTCTGAACCAAACATGGGTCGCTCCAAAGCTTTCATTCCTGCTTTTTCAAATAATGATATCAAGAGAATGAATAAAAATTGATATAAGTACATTTGAAAGTTGTTTAAAATTGCATGCTCTATCTGAATCCTTAAAAGAAAAAGATTGGGCTTAGTATCCCTTTAAGCAGCATCTATAAATAGCAGAACATGTTATAATATTGCAAAGAGTTACACTGCCCACAACTGGCTACTTCATAATGCAATCCAGCTGGTAAACTTTTTTATGGAGAATGCAACTCTTTTTATAGTCTTTATTTATTTTATTTTTATGTTAAGTAAAAGAAATAGAATGACTATGATATTTTATTTTACAGTGCACTATGGAAAACAAATGTCAAACTTACCAGAGGCGCTCCAGTACAGTATAGATATTTTAAAGGATATTTTCTGACCCTAAAGGTATGTTGATTTTCTGAAATAAATCCAAGATTATTTTTATGGCAACATTTTTACTTTGTTTGGTGAGAATATCACCTGCCTTAAACAAAGGATTACTGTCAAGCCAATTGTATCACTTTTGCAGTATCTTCTTGTCCCTTAATGATCAATGGAGTTTTACAATTTCTAAATTTTAAAAGGACATTCATTTGTAAAATAAGATGCATTTATTTTTCTAAAGTATCCCAGCATTAACTACATGTTTAGTCTCTGTAAATGGGTTAAACACTTGGTGAAAGTTGTGCTCCCTTACCGCTAGACATACAGGCCCATTTATCAAGCTCCGTATGGAGCTTGAAGGGCCGTGTTTCTGGCGAGTCTTCAGACTCGCCAGAAACACAAGTTATGAAGCAGCGGTCTAAAGACCGTTGCTCCATAACCCTGTCCGCCTGCTCTGAGCAGGCGGACAGAAATCGCCGGAAATCAACCCGATCGAATACGATCGGGTTGATTGACACCTCCCTGCTGGCGGCCGATTGGCCGCGAGTCAGCAGGCGGCGGCGTTGCACCAGCAGCTCTTGTGAGCTGCTGGTGCAATGTTAAATGCGGAGAGCGTATTGCTCTCCGCATTTAGCGAGGTCTTGCGGACCTGATCCGCAGTGTCGGATCAGGTCCGCAAGCCCTTTGATAAATGGGCCCCTTTAACTTTTACACTTTCTGTGGATACATTTTAATATTTGGGTAGGTTTTCAAATTTGTTTTTGAAATTTTGGTTATAACTAACTCAGAGCAAAACGATTTGTTGCGTCTCAGTTGAATTTTCAGATATTTTGATTATTTCTTTATCAGTACAGATTATTTGGTCTGGATTTAAAATTGTCACAAATTATGGCCTAGATTTGGAGTTCGGCGGTAAAAGGGCTGTTAACGCTCCGCAGGCTTTTTTCTGGCCGCACCATAAATTTAACTCTGGTATCGAGAGTTTAAACAAATGCTGCGTTAGGCTCCAAAAAAGGAGCGTAGAGCATTTTTACCGCAAATGCAACTCTCGATACCAGAGTTGCTTACGGACGCGGCCGGCCTCAAAAACGTGCTCGTGCACGATTCTCCCATAGGAAACAATGGGGCTGTTTGAGCTGAAAAAAAACCTAACACCTGCAAAAAAGCAGCGTTCAGCTCCTAACGCAGCCCCATTGTTTCCTATGGGGAAACACTTCCTACGTCTGCACCTAACACTCTAACATGTACCCCGAGTCTAAACACCCCTAACCTTACACTTATTAACCCCTAATCTGCCGCCCCCGCTATCGCTGACACCTGCATATTTTTTTTAACCCCTAATCTGCCGCTCCGTAAACCGCCGCAACCTACGTTATCCCTATGTACCCCTAATCTGCTGCCCTAACATCGCCGACCCCTATATTATATTTATTAACCCCTAATCTGCCCCCCTCAACGTCGCCGACACCTGCCTACACTTATTAACTCCTAATCTGCCGAGCGGACCTGAGCGCTACTATAATAAAGTTATTAACCCCTAATCCGCCTCACTAACCCTATCATAAATAGTATTAACCCCTAATCTGCCCTCCCTAACATCGCCGACACCTACCTTCAATTATTAACCCCTAATCTGCCGAGCGGACCTCACCGCTACTATAATAAATGTATTAACCCCTAAAGCTAAGTCTAACCCTAACACTAACACCCCCCCTAAATTAAATATAATTTTAATCTAACGAAATAAATTAACTCTTATTAAATAACTTATTCCTATTTAAAGCTAAATACTTACCTGTAAAATAAATCCTAATATAGCTACAATATAAATTATAATTATATTATAGCTATTTTAGGATTAATATTTATTTTACAGGCAACTTTGTAATTATTTTAACCAGGTACAATAGCTATTAAATAGTTAAGAACTATTTAATAGTTACCTAGTTAAAATAATAACAAATTTACCTGTAAAATAAATCCTAACCTAAGATATAATTAAACCTAACACTACCCTATCAATAAATTAATTAAATAAACTACCTACAATTACCTACAATTAACCTAACACTACACTATCAATAAATTAATTAAACACAATTGCTACAAATAAATACAATTAAATAAACTAGCTAAAGTACAAAAAATAAAAAAGAACTAAGTTACAAAAAATAATAAAATATTTACAAACATAAGAAAAATATTACAACAATTTTAAACTAATTACACCTACTCTAAGCCCCCTAATAAAATAACAAAGCCCCCCAAAATAAAAAATTCCCTACCCTATTCTAAATTAAAAAAGTTACAAGCTCTTTTACCTTACCAGCCCTGAACAGGGCCCTTTGCGGGGCATGCCCCAAGGATTTCAGCTCTTTTGCCTGTAAAAAAAAACATACCATACCCCCCCCCAACATTACAACCCACCACCCACATACCCCTAATCTAACCCAAACCCCCCTTAAATAAACCTAACACTAAGCCCCTGAAGATCTTCCTACCTTGTCTTCACCATACCAGGTTCACCGATCCGTCCTGGCTCCAACATCTTCATCCAACCCAAGCGGGGGTTGGCGATCCATCATCCGGTGCTGAAGAGGTCCAGAAGAGGCTCCAAAGTCTTCCTCCTATCCGGCAAGAAGAGGACATCCGGACCGGCAAACATCTTCTCCAAGCGGCATCTTCAATCTTCTTCCATCCGGTGCGGAGCGGGTCCATCTTGAAGCAGGCGACGCGGATCCATCCTCTTCTTCCGTTGTCTCCCGACGAATGACGGTTCCTTTAAGGGACGTCATCCAAGATGGCGTCCCTCGAATTCCGATTGGCTGATAGGATTCTATCAGCCAATCGGAATTAAGGTAGGAATTTTCTGATTGGCTGATGGAATCAGCCAATCAGAATCAAGTTCAATCCGATTGGCTGATCAGGTAAAAAGAGCTTGTAACTTTTTTAATTTAGAATAGGGTAGGGAATTTTTTATTTTGGGGGGCTTTGTTATTTTATTAGGGGGCTTAGAGTAGGTGTAATTAGTTTAAAATTGTTGTAATATTTTTCTTATGTTTGTAAATATTTTATTATTTTTTGTAACTTAGTTCTTTTTTATTTTTTGTACTTTAGCTAGTTTATTTAATTGTATTTATTTGTAGCAATTGTGTTTAATTAATTTATTGATAGTGTAGTGTTAGGTTAATTGTAGGTAATTGTAGGTAGTTTATTTAATTAATTTATTGATAGGGTAGTGTTAGGTTTAATTATATCTTAGGTTAGGATTTATTTTACAGGTAAATTTGTTATTATTTTAACTAGGTAACTATTAAATAGTTCTTAACTATTTAATAGCTATTGTACCTGGTTAAAATAATTACAAAGTTGCCTGTAAAATAAATATTAATCCTAAAATAGCTATAATATAATTATAATTTATATTGTAGCTATATTAGGATTTATTTTACAGGTAAGTATTTAGCTTTAAATAGGAATAAGTTATTTAATAAGAGTTAATTTATTTTGTTAGATTAAAATTATATTTAAGTTAGGGGGGTGTTAGTGTTAGGGTTAGACTTAGCTTTAGGGGTTAATCAATTTATTAGAATAGCGGTGAGCTCCGGTCGTCAGATTAGGGGTTAATAATTGAAGTTAGGTGTTGGCGATGTTAGGGAGGGCAGATTAGGGGTTAATACTATTTATGATAGGGTTAGTGAGGCGGGTTAGGGGTTAATAACTTTATTATAGTAGCGCTCAGGTCCGCTCGGCAGATTAGGGGTTAATAAGTGTAGGCAGGTGTCGGCGACGTTACGGGGGGCAGATTAGGGGTTAATAAATATAATATAGGGGTCGGCGGTGTTAGGGGTAGCAGATTAGGGGTACATAGGGATAACGTAGGTGGCGGCGCTTTGCGGTCGGAAGATTAGGGGTTAATTATTTAAGGTAGCTGGCGGCGACGTTGTGGGGGGCAGGTTAGGGGTTAATAAATGTAATACAGGGGTCGGCGGGGTTAGGGGCAGCAGATTATGGGTACATAAGTATAACGTAGGTGGCGGTCGGCAGATTAGGGGTTAAAAATTTTAATCGAGTGGCGGCGATGTGGGGGGAGCTCGGTTTAGGGGTACATAGGTAGTTTATGGGTGTTAGTGTACTTTAGGGTACAGTAGTTAAGAGCTTTATGAACCGGCGTTAGCCAGAAAGCTCTTAACTCCTGCTATTTTCAGGCGGCTGGAATTTTGTCGTTAGAGCTCTAACGCTCACTTCAGAAACGACTCTAAATACCGGCGTTAGAAAGATCACATTGAAAAGATAGGATACGCAATTGACGTAAGGGGATCTGCGGTATGGAAAAGTCGCGGCTGAAAAGTGAGCGTTAGACCCTTTAATCACTGACTCCAAATACCGGCGGTAGCCTAAAACCAGCGTTAGGAGCCTCTAACGCTGGTTTTGACGGCTACCGCCGAACTCCAAATCTAGCCGTAAGTAACTAATACAATTTTTCACAACACATTTTTAGTGAATGTGTTTCTGTTGTGAAGCACATTGTAATAATTTCTGTTAAATGGACAAGAAACTCAAAATTTTTCTTTCATGATTTAGACAGAGCATACAATTTTAAACAACTTTCCAATTTACTACTATTTAATTTGATTCCTTCTCTTGTTATCCTTTGCTGAAAGGTTTTCTAGGCAAGTTCAAGAGCAGCAAAGAAGGTAGGTTCTAGCTGCTGATTGGTGGCTGCATATATATATTGATTGTCATTGGCTCACCCATGTGTTAATTTAGAAACCATTAGTGCATTGCTGCTCCTTCAACAAATGATACCAAGAGAATGAAACAAATTAGATAATAGAAGTAAATCAGAAAGTTGTTTAAAATTGTATTCTCTATCTGAATCACAAAAGAAAATGTTGGGTTTCATGTCCCTTTAAGCACATTTCTGCAAGACAATCTGATGCATAAATAATTGCAAATACTCAAAAAAACAAAACAGAAAAAACCCTTAAAGAATAACTTCACAAATATTTATTTTTCTGTATCCCTTCATTTGTTAATAACACTGTATAAAATGTATCTATTAAATTGTATATATAAGTCCTATAGCAGGAGTTTTCAAACCTGTGCCCAGGCCTCCCTAACAGGCCAGATTTTCAGGATTACCTTGGGTGAGGTATTAGGTGAGGTACCTTGGGCATGTTTATTAACCATGTTTACTAATCTGCTAATTATTTCACCTGTGCTTCAGCTCAGATAACCTAAAAAAATCTGACCTTTAGAAAGGCATGAGGACAGGTTTGAAAACCTCTGGTCTATAGAAAGAAGACTTTTCTGTAAAAAAGAACATTTCTGCTATTACAAACTACATATAATTTGAATTTAAAGTGTAAAATGAAGATTGTATTTAAACATTTTGTTGCTTTTCTAAAACACCAATGCAAGTTGATTATAGTTGGTGTTTTCATTATTTTAGCTTTGTTTAAATAAATAAATAAAAAACTAAACAAAAATAAAAGGTTAGCTAGACATATATAACCAACTACACTCAACTTGTAGAACAAAACCATTTTCAATGCAAAACAAAGTTTCACAACTGGAGTTCTGTTTAAATCCTGTCATTGGTAAATGTACCCATTGCCTTTTTGTTGTTTGAAAACCTATTGGCACATGGGTATAAGATGTCAAGCCTACTAATTGTAATTCCCATAAAGTTTTGTAGCATTTTTTCCCAAGATATTCCTTGGCTGCCATGACATCTTCTCGTACTGTGGCAAGGTGTCTGACACAGCAAATTGAAGCTATACCGCTAGTACAACTGGTAAGAGACCATCTTTTATTTTCTCGTATGTAGGAAATTAAAGAGTAATTATTTTACACTGAGGTGTTCTTTTTATCAGTTTGCTTATGCTGGAGAATTGTTCAGCTGCATTTTAGCCACTGGCAGTCAGCTGTTCTCCAGCATCAGTAAGACTATTTCACAGCAAAACAAATATGACCCGTTAAAGCAAAATTCACTTATTTTTGGATGATTCATTTTTTCATTGCCACTGCCTCCGAGTTAGGACAACATTTTTAGCTGTGAACGGCAGTTGGTTATTTTGAAAAAAATGGATAATCCCTGAGGACTGCAGCAGAGGGAGAACGATGTGCCACATTAACGTTTTGTAAGTAACATACTGAATAATGTTTATTTGGTGTCTTAACTGTCCCTTTAACACAACCTAGTTACCATGGGTCCCAGGCCGCATGTCTTATTGTTATATTTGGTCAGGGTAATCAGGCAGGCCATATAGACCTCCCCCGATAGGGGGAGTAACAGGGATTAAAGTGCTAAGAATAGTACTACATAACACAACCTAGTTACCATGGGTCACAGTCCCAGAACGCATGTTTTATTATTATACTTTGTCAGGGTAATCAGGCAGGCCATATAGACCTCCCCCGATAGGGGGAGTAAAAGGGATTAAAGTGCTAAGAATAGTACTACTTAACACAACCTTACCATGGCTCCCAGACCGCATGTCTTATTGTTATATTTTGTCAGGGTAATCAAGCAGGCCATATAGACTACCCCGATAGGGGGAGTAAAAGGGATTAAAGTGCTAAGAATAGTACTACTTAACACAACCTAGTTACCATGGGTCCCAGACCGCATGTTTTATTATTATACTTTGTCAGGGTAATTATATATCTATCAAATCTATCTATTTATCTTCTATCAATTCTATCTAACTATCAATCTATGTATATCTATCTATCAAATCTATCTATCTCGTGTCCGGACTGTTTTGAGACAGCCACTTGTGTTTAGGCCAAATTTGAAGAAGGAGGACAGACCAATCACAGGGATTAAACTGCTAAGAATAGTACTACTTTACACAACCTAGTTAACATGGGTCCCAGTCCCAGACCGCATGTTTTATTATTATACTTTGTCAGGGTAATCATGCAGGCCATATAGACCTCCCCCGATAGGGGGAGTAACAGGGATTAAACTGCTAAGAATAGTACTACTTAACACAACCTAGTTACCAATGAGTCCCAGACCGCATGTCTTGTTGTTATACTTTGTCAGGGTAATCATGCAGGCCATATAGACCTCCCCCGATAGGGGGAGTAACAGGGATTAAACTGCTAAGAATAGTACTACTTAACACAACCTAGTTACCAATGAGTCCCAGACCGCATGTCTTGTTGTTATATTTGGTCAGGGTAATCATGCAGGCCATATAGACCTCCCCCCATAGGGGGAGTAACAGGGATTAAAGTGCTAAGAATAGTACTACTTAACAGAACCTAGTTACCATGGGTCCCAGACCGCATGTCTTGTTGTTATATTTGGTCAGGGTAATCATGCAGCCCATATAGACCTCCCCCGATAGGGGGAGTAACAGGGATTAAACTGCTAAGAACAGTACTACTTAACACAACCTAGTTACCATGGGTCCCAGACCGCGTGTCTTGTTGTTATACTTTGTCAGGGTAATCATGCAGGCCATATAGACCTCCCCTGATAGGGGGAGTAACAGTGATTAAAGTGCTAAGAATAGTACTACTTAACACAACCTAGTTACCATGGGTCCCAAACCGCATGTTTTATTATTATACTTTGTCAGGGTAATTATATATCTATCAAATCTATCTATTTATCTTCTATCGATTCTATCTAACTATCAATCTATGTATATCTATCTATCAAATCTATCTATCTCGTGGCTGGACTGTTTTGAGACAGCCACTTGTGTTTAGGCCAAATTTGAAGTAGGAGGACAGACCAATCATCTTCTTCCATCTCCCTGTTCCAAAAATGCAGGCCATATAGACCTCCCCCGATAGGGGGAGTAACAGGTAGTAGTAAACTGCTAAGATTAGTACTACTTAACACACCACGGGTCCAAGACCGCATGTCTTATTGTTATACTCTGTCAGGGAAATTATATATCTTTCAAATCTATCTATTTATCTATCGAATCTATCTAACTATCAATCGTATCTATCAAATGTATATTGCATCTTTTGATCTATGTAATTCGTATCTATCAAATGTATATTGCATCTATTGATCTATGTAATTCGTATCTAAAAAAATGTATATTGCATCTATTGATCTATGTAATTCGTATCTATCAAATGTATATTGCATCTTTTGATCTATGTAATTCGTATCTATCAAATGTATATTGTTTGGTCTGTCACTGTGAAGCGGGTGTAACCCTTACACTACCTGATCGATACAACATCATACCTGATGTTTTAAAGCACGTTATTTCAAACAATTTAGGAATGTTAGGTGATTTAGGCACTTTATGGGTTAAAACCAGACTCTGCATCAACTATGTAATTTTCCGTGGGAGTTTTGCCATGGATCCCCCTCCGGCATGCCACAGTCCAGGTGTTAGTACCCTTGAAACAACTTTTCCATCACTATTGTGGCCAGAAAGAGTCCTTGTGGGTTTTAAAGTTCGCCTGCCTATTGAAGTCAATGGCGGTTCGCGCGGTTCGCCGGTTCGTGAACAGTAGCGGAAGTTCGAGTCCGCGGTTCGCGAACCGAAATTTTTAGGTTCACTACATCCCTATATATATATATATATATATATATATATATATATATATATATATATATATATATATATATATATATATATATACACTGTATATACTATATATAAAAGCACTACACATTCTCAATGATTTTTGGCCCTAATAAAATATTATAATTGATACCAAAGTGCTGTTAATAATGGTTAGCAACTTAGCATAATTTCCTTAAATTCTTTATATTATTTTATTTTGCACACATTAGTTCAAATGTATTAGTAATTGAGCTTGAAGTGTAAAGTTACAGAGTTTATCTCTGCCCAATTGACCTTAACATGGATGGGTGCTGCAAAGACTTGATTTAAAACCAGGCTAAAAGAGCAGCAATGCAGTGCCAATATTTTTTTTTTGTTATTTGGCCCCTTATTAATAATTACATGAAAAGTAATTCAATGAATTGAAATATTTATGCAATAACTACATTACAGAGTCTTGTAAAATATTACTTATATAATCAGTTCCCCTGTGCCTAACTTATTTCAGCATTATAGAATAAAATGTGTACTGACATTGCCCCCCTGCCTCCCTTACCTTCTCAGTTTTCTGACTGTAAATTATCCCTGTCACTGTCGATAGCACCATACTCAGAGTCTAAGGGGAGGCCAAACCAGTGAAGAGAAAAGTATTTTTCTTTGTAGACAGATAGATTAAAGGGATTGTACACTCAAATTTTTTTTAATTTTTTTTTTTAAACTGTATTAAGTATTATAAATATTTGTAATAAGCACCTATTAAAAGTTTCCTGTTCTTTTCTTTGTATTCCTAATCAAAAATCCTTACGGCTAGATTTAGAGTTTTGCGGCCAAAGGGGTGCGTTAGCTACGCATGTTTTTTTTCCCCCGCACCTTTTAAATAACGCTGGTATTTAGAGTTCTCTGAAGGGCTGCATTAGGCTCCAAAAAGGGAGCGTACAGGCATATTTACAGCCACTTCAACTCTAAATACCAGCGTTGCTTGCGGTAGCGGCCAGCTTGAAAAACGTGCTCGTGCACGATTTCCCCATAGGAAACAATGGGGCAATTGTAGCTGAAAAAAAACCTAACACCAGGAAAAAAGCAGCGTTCAGCTCCTAACGCAGCCCCATTGTTTCCTATGGGGAAACAGTTTTTAAGTCTGCACCTAACACCCTAACATGTACCCCGAGTCTAAACACCCCTAACCTTACACTTATTAACCCCTAATCTGCCGCCCCCGCTATCGCTGACCCCTGCATTTTATTATTAACCCCTAATCTGCCGCTCCGGACACCGCCGCAACCTACATTATCCCTATGAACACCTATATTATATTTATTAACCCCTAATCTGCCCCCCCAACGTCGCTGCTACCTTACCTACACTTATTAACCCCTAATCTGCCGACCGGACCTCTCCGCTACTCTAATAAAGTTATTAACCCCTAAACCGCCGCACTCCCGCCTCGCAATCCCTATAATAAATAGTATTAACCCCTAATCTGCCCTCCCTAACATCGCCGTCACCTAACTTCAAGTATTAACCCCTAATCTGCCGACCGGACCTCGCTGCTACTCTAATAAATGTATTAACCCCTAAAGCTAAGTCTAACCCTAACACCCCCCTAAGTTAAATATAATTTAAATCTAACTAAATAAATTATTTCTTATTAAATAAATGAATCCTATTTAAAGCTAAATACTTACCTGTAAAATAAACCCTAATATAGCTACAATATAACAAATAATTATATTGTAGCTATTTTAGCATTTATATTTATTTTACAGGCAACTTTGTATTTATTTAAACTAGGTACAATAGCTATTAAATAGTTATTTACTATTTAATAGTTACCTAGTTAAAATAATTACAAAATTACCTGTAAAATAAATCCTAACCTAAGTTACAATTAAACCTAATACTACACTATCAATAAATGAATTAACTAAACTACCTACAATCAATCAATCAGCCAATCGGATTGAACTTGAATCTGATTGGCTGATTCCATCAGCCAATCAGATTTTTCCTACCTTAATTCCGATTGGCTGATAGAATCCTATCAGCCAATCGGAATTCAAGGGACGCCATCTTGGATGACGTCATTTAAAGGAACCTTCATTCGTCGTTAGTCCGTCGGTGAGGAAGGATGGCTCCGCGTCGGCTGCTTCAAGATGGACCCGCTCCGCTCCGGATGGAAGAAGATAGAAGATGCCGCCTGGATGAAGACTTTGGACCCTCTGGAGGACCTCTTCTTGCCGGATAGGATGAAGACTTTGGACCCTCTGAAGGACCTCTTCATGCCGGATAGGATGAAGACTTCGGACCCTCTTCTGGACGGATCGGTGATACCCGGCTGGGTGAATACAAGGTAGGGAGATCTTCAGGGGCTTAGTGTTAGGTTTTTTTAAGGGGGGTTTGGGTGGGTTAGATTAGGGGTATGTGGGTGGTGGGTTGTAAATGTTGGGGGGGGTATTGTATGGGTTTTTTTACAGGCAAAAGAGCTGATTTCTTTGGTGCATGCCCTGCAAAAAGCCCTTTTAAGGGCTGGTAAGGTAATAGAGCTGTTAACTTTTTATTTTAGAATAGGGTAGGGCATTTTTTTATTTTGGGGGGCTTTGTTATTTTTTTAAGGGGCTTAGAGTAGGTGTAATTAGTTTAAAATTCTTGTAATCTTTTTTTATTTTTTGTAATTTAGTATTTGTTTTTTTGTAATTTAGTTTAGTTGATTTAATTGTAGGTAATTGTAGGTAGTTTAGTTAATTAATTTATTGATAGTGTAGTGTTAGGTTTAATTGTAACTTAAGGTAGGATTTATTTTGCAGGTAATTTTGTAATTATTTTAACTAGGTAGCTATTAAATAGTAAATAACTATTTAATAGCTATTGTACCTAGTTTAAATAAATACAAAGTTGCCTGTAAAATAAATATAAATGCTAAAATAGCTAAAATATAATTATTCGTTATATTGTAGCTATATTAGGGTTTATTTTACAGGTATTTAGCTTTAAATAGGATTAATTTATTTAATAAGAAATAATTTATTTCGTTAGATTTAAATTATATTTAACTTAGGGGGGTTAGGGTTAGACTTAGCTTTAGGGGTTAATACATTTATTAGAGTAGCGGTGAGGTCCGGTCGGCAGATTAGGGGTTAATACTTGAAGTTTGGTGGCGGCGAGATTAGGGGTTAATAAAATTTATTATAGGGTTTGCGAGGCGGGAGTGAGGCAGTTTAGGGGTTAATACATTTATTATAGTGGCGGCGAGGTCCGGTCGGCAGATTAGGGGTTAATAAGTGTAGGTAAGGATTAGCGGCGACATTGGGGGGGGCATATTAGGGGTTAATAAATATTATGTAGGTGTCGGCGGTGTTAGGGGCAGCAGATTAGGGGTTTATAGGGATAATGTAGGTTGCGGCGGTGTCCGGTCGGCAGATTAGGGGTTACAATTTTTTATTATAGTGGCGGCGATGTGGGGGGACCTCAGTTTAGGGGTACATAGGTAGTTTATGGGTGTTAGTGTACTTTAGAGCACAGTAGTTAAGAGCTTTATAAACCGGCGGTAGCCCATATATCTCTTAACTCCTGACTTTTTTCTGCGGCTGGAGTTTTGTCGTTAGAGTTCTAATGCTCACTTCAGCCAAGACTCTAAATACCGGCGTTAGGAAGATCCCATTGAAAAGATAGGATACGCAATTGGCGTAAGGGGATCTGCGGTATGGAAAAGTCGCGGCTGGAAAGTGAGCGTTAGACCCTTTTCTGACTGACTCTAAATACCAGTGGGTGGTAAAAAGCAACGTTAGGACCCCTTAACGCTGGTTTTGATGGCTAACGCAGAACTCTAAATCTAGGCGTTATTTTGCCAAACCCATTTTTTGTCATTATGTAGGCTATAACAATGTTCTACCTAGGTAGAAACATAAAGGTGGCCCGCATGCGCATTTGCCATCTTTTCTGAGTAACGCATGCGCATCTTGATCCCTCTCAGTCTATTCTGTAGCGGCAGGGCTAACATCTACATTGTGATGTAGTCAACAGTGGGCGTGGCGCACCAGAGCGCTGAAGATTAACATAGCTATGTCAGCCAGCCCCCCCAGCATTATTCTCAGGAGGCATTAGCCACACAAGTGACTCTGGACTTAATATAGAAAAAAAATGACTTTATTATAACAATAAAGCCAGACACAGCTGCGCGCTATCTTCTGACAGGTAAATATAAGTGTAGCATCTGAATACGCGTCAATCACAAAATGTGTTACAAACCTTTATGCGAATACGTTTTGTGATTAACGCGTATTCAGATGCTACACTTATAGTTAGCTGTCGGAAGATAGCGCGCAGCTGTGTCTGGATTTATTGTTAAAGCACAACTTATATGCACACACGAAATATTAAGTCCGGAGTCACTTTTGTGTGGTAAATTCCTCCAGAGAATAATGCTGAGGGGAGCCGGGCTAGCTATTAATCTTCAGCGCTCTGGTGTTTGCTTAGCCTGGCTATGAATATAAAATGAAATGGGTGGAATCGCTTCCCTATTGGATGGGTCATAGGAACTTATTTTACATAAACCCTGCCTATTTTTATGGGAGGTCTTTGAAGCTCATATTAACCCCTTAATGACCACAGCACTTTTCCATTTTCTGTCTGTTTGGGACCAAGGCTATTTTTACATTTTTGCGGTGTTTGTGTTTAGCTGTAATTTCCCTCTTACCCGTTTACTGTACCCACACATATTATATACCATTTTTCTCGCCATTAAATTAACTTTCTAAAAATACCATTATTTTCATCATATCCTATAATTTACTATAAATTTTTTTATAAAATATGAGGAAAAAATGGAAAAAACACACTTTTTTAACTTTGACCCCCAAAATCTGTTACACATCTACAACCACCAAAAAAAAAACTATACTAAATAGTTTCTAAATTTTGTCCTGAGTTTAGAAATACCCAATGTTTACATGTTCTTTGCTTTTTTTGAAAGCTATAGGGCCATAAATACAAGTAGCACTTTGCTATTTCCAAACTACTTTTTTTCAAAATTAGCGCTAGTTACATTGGAACGCTGATATCTTTCAGGAATCCCTGAATAGCCATTGACATGTATATATTTTTTTTTAGAAGACATCCCAAAGTATTGATCTAGGCCAATTTTGGTATATTTCATGCCACCATTTCACAGCCAAATGTGATCAAATACAAAAAATCGTTCACTTTTTCACAAATTTTTTCACAAACTTTCGGTTTCTCACTGAAATTATTTACAAACAGCTTGTGCAATTATGGCATAAATGATTGTAAATACTTCTCTGGGATCCCCTTTGTTCAGAAATAGCAGATATATATGGCTTTGGCGTTGCTTTTTGGTAATTAGAAGGCCGCAAAATGCCACTGTGCACCACACGTGTATTATGCCCAGCAGTGAAGGGGTTAATTAGGGAGCATGTAGGGAGCTTTTTGGGGTAATTTTAGCTTTAGTGTAGGGTAGTAGACAACCCCAAGTATTGATCTAGGCCCATTTTGGTATATTTCATGCCACCATTTCACCGCCAAATGCGATCAAATTAAAAAAAAGTTAAATTTTTCACAATTTTAGGTTTCTCACTGAAATCATTTACAAACAGCTTGTGCAATTATGGCATAAATGGTTGTAAATGCTTCTCTGGGATTCCCTTTGTTCAGACATAGCAGACATATATGACTTTGCTTTCTGGTAATTAGAAGGCCGCGAAATGCTGCTGCGCATCACACGTGTATTATGGTTAGCAGTGAAGGGGTTAATTAGGAAGTTTGTAGGGAGCTTGCAGGGTTAATTTTAGCTTTAGTGTAGAGATCAGCCTCCCACCTGATACATCAGACCCCCTGATCCCTCCCAAACAGCTCCCTTCCCTCCCCCACCCCACAATTGTCCCCGCCATCTTAAGTACTGGCAGAAAGTCTGCCAGTACTAAAATAAAACATTTTTTTAAAAAAATATATATATATTTTTTAGCATATTTACATATGCTGCAGTGTAGAATCCCCCCTTAGCCCCCAACCTCCCTGATCCCCCCCAAAACAGCTCTGTAACCCTCCCCATCTGCCTTATTGGGGGCCATCTTGGGTACTGTCTGCCAGTACCCAGTTTGCACAAAAAATGGCTTTTTTTTCTTTGTTTTTTTTTTCTGTAGTGTAGCTTCCCCCACAGAAAAATCCCCACCACCTCACTGATCTTTTTTTTTTTTAACAGATTCCCCTTTTTTTTTTTTTACACCTTTTTCTGTAGTGTAGCCGTTCCCACCCGCTCCCTCCCCGTGCACGTGCCCGCCCCCGCCCTCCCGTGCACGCACGCACATCCGTGCGCACCCCCGGGCATCCCCGCCCACGATCCCGCCCCCCTCCACATCTCCAGGGCCATCGATGGCCGCCACCCGCTTCCCGGTCCTGCTCCCACCCACCAACGAAGGAAGCCAACTATCTTCGGTGCAGAGAGGGCCACAGAGTGGCTCTCTCTGCATCGGATGGCTTCAAAAGGTTATTGCAGGATGCCTCCATATCGAGGCATCACTGCAATAACCGGAAAGCAGCTGGAAGCAAACAGGTTCGCTTCCAACTGCTTTCCACACCGAGGACGTGCAGGGTACGTCCTCAGGCGTTAACTGCCTTTTTTTTGAGGACGTACCCTGCACGTCCTCGGTCGTTAAGGGGTTAAATAAATTTCAAAGTTAAATTAAAGATATTTAGAAGCTTCGTTTTAGCAAAAAAGTAGGTTGGTTTTGAAACATATATTTATATAATTATAATAGCGACCTTTAATCTCATAATATTTTGCAAAGATTTCTAACCTTTTAAAGACATGTTCAGCTGTATATAAAAACCTTCCTGGATGAGTACACAACAACACCCACCAGCTCCTATTTCCCCATTGATTGCTGCCTAGCAGGCCCCTGTTAGTAGTGTGCTCTCTGCTCTTGCAATAAAAAAACAGTGTCCCAGCCTGTGGGCTGCAAGCAGCTCTTTTAGTACGGCTCTGGCCCAGGTGCAGACCGCTTCTGCCCTGTGTTAGGTAGTAGGGAGCTCTGTCACTAACTGCATTAGAGCAGCCTCAGCCTGCCCTGCATTCAGTATTGCTGTGCACACCTGTATAATATGTGTCATGAGATGCAGGACATATGCAGGACACAGCAATGATGGTACAACTCTATTTTATTACAGAGCATAGAAACATACATCTAGTCAGGTTGATTTCACTAACTGCGACACAGACAAACGGACCTAAGCCCCGCCCACAAACAGTGACATCACATCCTGCTCTCAGCACATCTTCCCCCTTTTCAAAGGGCGAAGCATTTACTTGAATATAACAAATGACATGGCATACAAACAGAGTATACAACAACATTTTTGAACAGTATATAATAAATAGGTTACAGGAAAAATGAACAACATAAATTACATCCTGACTTGAACATCGGGGTAGACTACCCTAGTCCACAGTGACCATGGGATTATTCTGTCCATACTTCTATGCAGGGACTTGGCCTGCATAAAGGATTTTTCTTGTGAAGGTCCCCAGACCCAGGCAACGTCTTTCTTTAGCAACTCTGTGATAGGGTGTAGAGCTGTGGATAAATCTGGCAGAAACGTGCCCACATCATTTACTCGATCGGGTTGATTACAGGCGATGTCTGTCCGCCTGCTCAGAGCAGACGGACAGGTTATGGAGCAGCGGTCTTTGTGACCGCTGCTTCATAACTTGTGTTTCTGGCGAGTCTGAAGACTCACCAGAAACACGGCCCTTCAAGCTCCGTACGAAGCTTGATAAATATGGGCCTATATTGATATATGAGAGTACACATATACAGATGTTTGTAAAGCGAAGGGAACTAGGCCAGTAATCCCAATTGTGTTGTTAGTATTACTGTAACCCAAGTATCTATATGTAGCTTATCTGCTGGCATGTTCCTCTTAATATCATAAAGAAACTGAAGTATAAAGAATTAATATATTTATAGGAAGTTGCTCTAAGGTATACAGCTTGGTCAGGGTTATTGGGGCTGAACTATGGTCATTTAGGATTAAATCACTTGACCATGAATATTAAAAAGGGAAAACTGAAACAAGTATATCTCAGCTTAAACTGGATCTAAGAGCAGTAGGTGAAGCTTATGTGGGCCTATTTAACAAAGGTCTGTCAGACCTGATCCGACAGTGCAGATCAGGTCCGACAGACCTCGCTGAATGTGGAGAGCAATACACTCTCCGTATTCAGCATTGCACCAGCAGCTCTTGTGAGCTGCTGGTGCAACGCTGCCCCCTGCAGATTTGCCTGCTCAGAGCGCTGCTTCATAACTGGTGTTTCTGGCGAGCCTGCAGGCTCACCAGAAACACGAGTCCTCAAGCTCCATTCGGAGCTTGATAAATGTGCCCCATGGAGTGCAGTAAAATCCCCAATAGTTAGTTAAAGTGACTGAGCCCACATCTTGGCCATATATATTAATATTTTTAAGCTCAGGGGAAATGTTTAATAAGTGTATGAAGAGAGACTGGTTCCAGATATATAAACATGACAATCATCATAATTACCAACATTTAACTTATGAAACGTTAACATTTAGATGGCTGTGCAGCATCTATAAGGAGCTGCATCTAAATCGTAGAAGAATAGTAAGCAGGCTAAAACAAAAAGCTATTTAGCATTCTTTAAGTGAAGTGAATAATAAGGCTTCATGTACTAAGGTGATCGCAAAAGTCTCATCTATCCAATGCCAGTATGAGTAAATGTAAATGCTATGATAAACAAGAAGTAGCCCTCTCCAATGAGCGATCTATTCCGTTGTACTGCCTGCATATAAAATTTGTACAAAATATATTGTAAGCTGATAAGTCCTACAACTCTGCATAAAAACGTAGTGCGTGTCTCAGGGATTACACACCTCAAATGAAAAGACAAGTCAAATCTAACCATAGCATAAAACTTAAGATGTGGGATAGGAGTATCACTTATTCATATAGAACAGTGGAACCAGTGGCAAAAGTCCCCAGTATCAGGCTTCCAGTCTATAGGACGTCATCAAAAGTACAAAGGGACACCGCTTTACTGTCACAATTATGATGTGGCGCAGGATAATATGTGTAACGAGTAGTCAGATAGTGACAAAGATTGTCATTAACTTTGTGCACATTCTTCTTAGCCGACCCCTTGTCTCTGCATCAATTTCTCCTGTCGGTTCAATATAAGTCTGCTCTGGTAAATGTGCACCAACCTCACATGAGTACCTTGTAGCTTAGAATAAGCGGTTGTCAGCTTCTGCTTCATATGCTGTTTTATAGTCGGCAGTCCAATATGGGGAAGGATTATAACGTGCCTCTCCTCTCTGCAGTACTGTCATTTCTCAAATGGCTGTGCCAGGCTAGGGAGATCAAGAGCTGTCTTTGTTATCCTTGGCACCACTTTATATTTAGCTGCTGTAATGGTAACACACACAGTATTTAGAGGAACACAACTGCAGATTGCAAATGATAGATTGTTTTCACAGATGTTATTGATTCCTCTATGGAAAGAGGGGAATCTGTTGATCAGTGAAATTAATATATTCTTAAATTCTGAGTATCAGTACACAGATTTGGTGGAGTAGTAGAAATGGTGCTCTATTCCCACTACCTTTTATGTTAGTGAGTTCTAATAGGATGTAGCAACTCAGAGAACCTCAGAGTGAGCTCAGTGATACAGTGGTAGCTATTAACAAGTTTACTTAGTTCAATCCAATAAAGCTTAGCAATTGTACTTAAGCACTGTTAATTATAGGTAATGGTTAAACACAGAAATTGTACCTACGTTAAGCCAGATCAACCCCCTCTTACTTCAGATCTTAAGTCCCAATCACTCTTTGCTTTCAGCTGCAAAAGAAGTCTGACCGCTGCAACGGATCTGTCCCTCTGCCTGTCAGCACAGTGAAGCAAGCGCTGTACGCGGAGGACAGGAAGTGACGTATCGGCAGGTACGGTGTTGTTCTCACAGAGACGACTGGTAAGATAAAAAGATGTCAAAGTCAGATCTTACCAATTTGTAAATCCCAGATGATCGTGCCAATGGTAGTGAGTGTTGAGTTATCCTGTTATGAGTTTTGAGGTGGCGGTCAGTTGAAATGTACATGGAGTTGTACAGAGAGCAGAAGTGCTTCAGAACTTAATGCTGAAATAAAGCAAAACATAATCAACAGACTTGAAATATTTCATTTAGATTCTCTTGGCTTGTATTACACCTAACTTGGGCTAGGTTTCCAAAATACTGAGCAAGGTGTGTTGATAGAACAGGTGTTTTAAAGGAGGTGTGACCAATCAATCTCCACGATGATGTCACGTTAAAGAAATAGTACTGCAAAACAACTTAAAGAGACAGGAAACCCTGACATGACCCCCCACTCAGGATCGCTGTCCCACAGCGATAGGACGAGGACGGTCAGAGAATCTACGATGATACAAGGATATCAAATGAGGCGCACTCAAGTTAGATACAGGAATCCTCATCCGCTGAAAAATTCTTCCAGCGTACAAAATACTGCAAGGTTCCATTGCGAAATCTGGAATCCAAAACGGACTCCACTTCATATTCATCTGAAGCAAGTTTGGGGGCGATAGGAGGCAACAATATCTGGTCATCCCTGGTCCGTGCATAAGGTTTAACCAAGGACACATGCACGGTAGGGTGTATCTTCATGGTTGGTGGCAGTTGCAACCTTACAGCATTTTCATTAACCACCTTTTGTACAGGGAAAGGTCCGATAAAAAGAGTGGCTAGTTTCTTTGATGGTATCTGAAGTTTTAGATTCCTGGTGGAAAGCCAAACTAGGTCACCTACAGCATACAGTGGTGGCTTCCTTCTGCGGAGGTTGTAATAGTGTTTCTGTACGTTTTGGGCATGTAATATATTCTCTTTTATAAATCTGAAGTTTTCCTGCAAGGTGTTACATAGATCGTCCACTAAAGGTGAATCCGGAGAACCATTTGGTGATAGAGGGAAGTCAGGGTGATATGCATAGTTTGCGAAAAATGGAGTGAGCTTGGTAGAAGAATTTTCTGAGTTGTTATATGCATACTCGGCCATCGAGAGATACTTAAGCTAGTCGTTTTGATGATATGAACAGTAACATCTGAGATAATGGTCAAGCCATTGATTTAACCTTTCTGCCTGGCCATTAGTCTGTGGGTGAAAAGCAGTGGTATATCTATGGTCCATTTGGGTTAACTCACAGAGTCTAGTCCAGAATTTCGAAGTGAATTGACAACCTCTATCAGTTGTTAAGATGGGGGGAATACCATGCAACTTCACTATGTGGTCGAGGAAAAGTTGTGCTGTTTCGGATGATGAGGGGACCTTGTGAAAGGGAATAAAATGTGCCATTTTAGTTAATAGATCGATGACCACAAAAATAGTTGTTTGTTTGCAGGATTCTGGAAGATCAACAATAAAATCCATTGACACATGTTCCCATGGTCTGTGTGGAACAGGCAAGGGCATCAAAAGACCGTATGGAGCTTTCCTCTCTGGTTTGGATGTGGCACAAACCTTGCAGGTTTTGATGTAATTTTGTACGGTTGCTTTCATTCCAGGCCACCAGAAGCTGCGTTTTATTCGTTCTATAGTACGTTGAACACCTGGATGTCCAGCAAGAGGTGAGTCATGTGTGGTCTGTAACAGTCGAGTTCTCATATGGAAAGGTAAAAAAAAACTTGTTTCCATAATAGTATATCCCAGAGGATTTCTGGAGATAGGGTTCTGGAGGAAGAGGAACCCTCTTACAGTAATCCTTAAGTTTCTCAAGCATTGGAACAGATAATCCGATGAATGATTCAGGTGATATGATAGAAGTCCTGGGGAATGAGTTTGTAGGTTTCTCTGGAATGCGTGATACAGCATCTGCCTTGCCATTTTGTTCTGCAGGCCTGTAAATAATGTTGAGATGGAAGCGATCAAAATAAAGACTCCACCGTACCTGCCTAACTGACAGAGTTTTATTCTTTTGAAGGTACTGCAAGTTTTTGTGGTCAGTGAAAATATTGATGGGGAATGTAGTACCCTCTAGGAGGTGGCACCAATGTTCTAAGGAACGGCGAATTGCAAGTAACTCCTTATCCCCAATTGCATAATTCCGTTCTGCAGTAGTCATGGTCTTTGAGTAAAAGGATATCGGATGTAAGGGTTCTTTTGGGGAATTCTGCTGGGATAGGACAGCACCAAAAGCATAGTCAGATGAGTCAACTTCCAATGTATACTGGAGTTGTGGATTAGGGAAACGAAGAATGGGGGCACTTGTGAACCTGGTTTTTAAGAGATTGAATGTAGATAGTGCTTCAGGAGTCAATTTAAACACTGAGTTAGATCCAGTTAATTTTGTCAGAGGTTTTACCAGAATGGAGAATTTTTTTTATGAATTTTCTATAATAGTTAGAAAACCCTAAAAACCTCTGCAAATCCTTTTTTGTTTTAGGTTCTGGCCAATTCTGTACAGAATCAACTTTTTCTGTCTGCATTTGGATTCCTTTAGGGGAGATGTTGTAACCTAGGAAAGAGACCTGGTTGGTATGAAATTTACATTTTTCAGGTTTAGCATAAAGCTTATGGACTCGGAGTCTTGAGAGTACCCAACGTACATGTTTTATGTGTTCTTCCCTGGTTCTGGAATAAATGAGAATGTCATCCAAATAGACAACAACGCACACATCCAACAAGTCACGGAACACATCATTTATGAAGTGTTGGAATGTGGCAGGGGCATTGCATAGCCCAAACGGCATTACTAGGTATTCAAATAGGCCGTACCTGGTCCTGAAAGCCGTGAGCCACTCATGTCCCTCTTTTATCCGAATGAGGTTGTAAGCCCCTCTTAGGTCTAACTTTGAAAAGATGGTTGCTTCGGAGAGTCTTTCGATCATCTCTGGTATGAGGGGTAACGGGTATCGATTTTTTATCGTGCACCTGTTGAGTTCACGATAATCTATAATGGGTCTTAGACTAGAGTCTTTGTTACGGACAAAGAAAATTCCTGCACCAGCAGGAGAGGTGGAACTTCTGATAAAACCTTTTCTCAGATTGTCCTCTAGATACGTCTTCAAATGCTCTAATTCTGGATGGCTTAAGGGATACAAGTGACCATAAGGTATACGAGCTCCAGGTTGAAGGTCTATGGGGCAATCGTAAACCCTATGAGGAGGAAGATTTTCGGCCTCAGTTTTACTGAAGACGTCCAAAAAATCGTTATATTCAATGGGTAAATCTTCCATTTGTGGGTTAAGATTGAGGTAATAAGAGGTCATGGAAACAGGTTTCTTTGCAATAATCCGAGAGAAATTTTATTTTGAAAGGAGACCAAACAATAGTAGGATTATGGAGTTTTAACCACTCCAGGCCTAGAACTAAAGAAAAATGAAGAGAGGGTAACACATCAAAAGAAATAATTTCTATATGTCCAGATATGACAATGAATAGGGGTACAGTCTCATGGGTAACAGGTCCTGAGGTCATAGGAGAACCATCGATGACTTTAATTGGTATCGGGAACTTCTTTGTAATCAAAGGAATCTTGTTAGAACTACAAAAGGCTTCATCAATGTAGTTACCAGAGGCACCGGAGTCGATTATAGCGTCTTCAATCCTCAGACGGTTTTGATCCAACTGCAGATGGAGAGAGAGGGTACAATAAGAAGAAGTTGTTTTAGGCAGAGAGAGTATTGAGGTATTAACTAATAGTGACTTACTTTTCTTGTTTTTCAAAAGCACTGGACAGTCCTGTACCATATGTGAGGGGCTGGCGCAGTACATGCATAAATTTTTTACCTTACGGTGCAGCTTTTCCTCAGAACTAAGGGGACCCCTTAAGAACCCTATTTCCATGGGTTCAGTCTGGGGTTTAGGATGACTGTATGAGCTATATGCTGTATTTGTTGGATTAGCCTTAACCTTGGGTTCAGAAGTGAACCGTTCTGCCTTCCTCTCTTGTATGCGACGATCAATTTGTATGGCTACCCTCATGAAGTCATCCAGAGTTCTAGGTAATTCAATCCTTGCGAATTCATCCTTCAGTGTGTCTGAGAGGCCCAGACGGAATTGATTCCTCAATGCTATGGGACTCCAGAGAGTATCTGAAGCAAACTGCTTGAAGTCGGTTATATACTCCTCCACAGGCCTTTTGCCCTGCCTGAGGTTCCTCATGGAGTTCTCAGCTGTTAATTGGATATCTGTGTCCTGAAACATTTCATCCATAGCAGAGAAAAAATCAGTGAGGGAGCCTAAAATGGCGTCTTCGGTCTCAAAAAAACGATCAGCCCAATTCCTGGGTTCGCCTCTAAGGAATGAAATGGTCGTAAGGACCTTTACTCTCTCAGTGGAGTAGGTACGTGGCTTCATTGAGAAGAGTAAGTGACAAGCATTCTTGAATTGCCTATAACCTTTCCTATTCCCAGAAAAGGTGTCTGGCAGGGAGACTTGGGGTTCAGCTAAGATTTCCAGCTGAGTAGATCTAGCTGTTATGGAGTCTCTTATGACACTCTTTAAAGAGGCATTCTCAATTCGCAAGTCATGCAAACCTTGGGATAACTGATCAACTTTCTGTGATAAATTAAAAACAATCTGTGGCAACTCTGCTGGTTCCATATTTTAATGGCTCAGTATTATGTAATGGTAACACACACAGTATTTAGAGGAACACAACTGCAGATTGCAAATGATAGATTGTTTTCACAGATGTTATTGATTCCTCTATGGAAAGAGGGGAATCTGTTGATCAGTGAAATTAATATATTCTTAAGTTCTGAGTATCAGTACACAGATTTGGTGGAGTAGTAGAAATGGTGCTCTATTCCCACTACCTTTTATGTTAGTGAGTTCTAATAGGATGTAGCAACTCAGAGAACCTCAGAGTGAGCTCAGTGATACAGTGGTAGCTATTAACAAGTTTACTTAGTTCAATCCAATAAAGCTTAGCAATTGTACTTAAGCACTGTTAATTATAGGTAATGGTTAAACACAGAAATTGTACCTACGTTAAGCCAGATCAACCCCCTCTTACTTCAGATCTTAAGTCCCAATCACTCTTTGCTTTCAGCTGCAAAAGAAGTCTGACCGCTGCAACGGATCTGTCCCTCTGCCTGTCAGCACAGTGAAGCAAGCGCTGTACGCGGAGGACAGGAAGTGACGTATCGGCAGGTACGGTGTTGTTCTCACGGAGACGACTGGTAAGATAAAAAGATGTTAAAGTCAGATCTTACCAATTTGTAAATCCCAGATGATCGTCCCAATGGTAGTGAGTGTTGAGTTATCCTGTTATGAGTTTTGAGGTGGCGGTCAGTTGAAATGTACACGGAGTTGTACAGAGAGCAGAAGTGCTTCAGAACTTAATGCTGAAATAAAGCAAAACATAATCAACAGACTTGAAATATTTCATTTAGATTCTCTTGGCTTGTATTACACCTAACTTGGGCTAGGTTTCCAAAATACTGAGCAAGGTGTGTTGAGAGAACAGGTGTTTTAAAGGAGGTGTGACCAATTAATCTCCACGATGATGTCACGTTAAAGAAATAGTACTGCAAAACAACTTAAAGAGACAGGAAACCCTGACAGCTGCTTTATCTGCTAAGACAGCGGATTGGATTCCTCTAAGAGAGTTCCTTCATCTGTGCTGTTTGTGCTAAAAATTAAAGCACTCCGGTTTTATCTGTGTTGCCTGCACAAGGGCAGAGTCTATGTTTGCACTTCAGACATACTGTAAAGGACTGTATGTTTGAGTTGGAGCTCTACAGCAATTCTGAAATCCCTGGATATACCTGTGTGTATAAACACTAAGTGCAGGTTCTCTGAATATTCCCCATGCCTACCATAAAGGATTAGAGACTCCATGGGGCATCTCTATCAAGCTCCGGATAGAGCTTGAGGCCTTGTGTTTCTGGCAAGCCTGCTGGCTCACCAGAAACACCAGTTATGATGCAGCGGTCTAAAGACTGCTGCTCCATAGGGACATATCTATCAAGCTCCGGATAGAGCTTGAGGCCCTGTGTTTCTGGTGAGCCTGCAGGCTCGCCAGAAACACCAGTTATGAAGCAGCGGTCTAAAGACCGCTGCTCCATAACCTGTCCGTCTGCTCTGAGCAGGCGGACAGACATCGCCGCAATTCAACCCGATCGAGTACGATCGGGTTGATTGACACCACTCTGCTGGTGGCCGATTGGCCGCGATTCTGCAGGGGGCGGCGTTGCACCAGCAGCTCTTGTGAGCTGCTGGTGCAATGCTGAATACGGAGAGCGTATTGCTCTCCGTATTGAGCGAGGTCTGGCGGACCTGATCCGCACTGTCGGATCAGGTCCGCCAGACTTTGATAAATAGAGGCCCATCTATCAAGTAACCGGTTTTGTGCAAAGTTTTGCACCGGTTTTGTGCAAATTATTGTTACTTTATACCTGAATACTTTTAAAGCAACTGTCCGGATATTGAAAAACCTGTCTTGTAGAGGGTATAGTACGGGACTCTTCTATACACTGTGGATAATACCTCCTCATAAGATTATTGAAGGAGACTTTTCATCTATTATCCCACATCTACATTCTATCAGAAAATACTCCATCCCAACTGGACTTTAGTTGATGTTTTTTTCCCGATATATTATTTTCTAGTGTACATAGTACACTGATTTTTAGGTGGTATTTCTAGGTGCAGCTCTCATACACACACTATAATATTATCTCTTTTATATTTTTTGACCTCTGGGAGACGTCAGGTCAATAGCTTTATTTTTAGATGTATATTTATGCCTTTTTTATGGTCTACCTTCATTTTAAAGGTGTATTAACATATATTTTAGACAATTTAAAGGTGTATTAACACGTATTTTAGACAATTCTATATTTGCCTCATTATCTGCATAATATTCAGCATATTTATGTGTCTGCTTACAATAAATATTTCTTTTTTACTTAATTGCTTTTTTTCACTTTTATTATTATGTGCTAGCATCTTCACATTTAACTTTTCTTCTTGTCTCAGTATATACATTTGATTAGCATTTGGCTTATCAGATCTGTTTTTTGCACTTCACATTGTCTATTCAATTCATTTGTATAGACACTGGTCTGGTCGATACCGGCTAGAACTCCCAAATCGTTCAATTTTTTTACACAATTAAAATATTTTTTCTACAAATATTGCGTAAGTCACGCTATCGCTAGAATTCTAGCCTTTCACACTACTTCACTTATTATAATGCACTGATATTCGTTCACATTGGATTTAAAATCATATTATATATTTTTTGTTTATTTGCTCCACACTCCGCTTTTAGCGCTGTCCTTATTTCTTTTGTATTTCTTTTGTATTTTTTGGTTGTACTTGTGGAGGGATTCCCTGGACAGGCTGTGAGTGTTATTTTTAGCGCAACACTTTTCTTCTTTGTCTATCACCTCCCCCAGGTGCCTCAGTCTCACCCCCAAACAACTTCTGCTGTAGTTCATAGTATCTGACCAGTCTTACTGGTAGGCAAAGCGCGCAACGAAGATTTGAGAATTTCTCTTTTCTCCTCTTTGTCTCTGGATGTCTGTGTGAGTTTGAAACTAGCTGGCATAGATCCCTGCAGCCAGCTGCTCGTCAGATATTATTTTAAATTGATCAAAGTGGTCAAACAACTAGATTAATGTGAAATATTATCGGAGCCGTGGTAGTGTGTGACCGCTCAGTGTCAAAGCTTGCTCCGCCCCCAACTCTTTTAAATTTTACTGGGAAGAATTTCATGGAACATAGATCTCCTATGGCCAACTCCTTAAAACTTATCACTATTATTTAGCTGAGATTCATAATAAATCACCTAAGTTACACAGGAGTGTTTCGGGTTATGGGTGAGCTATCCATTTCTCATTTTTCCTTTCAATTCCCCCTCCCCTCCCCCTTTCAGAATGGAGACAAACTAAAGGTATGAAATATTTAACTTGGAAATACACTGTATGGCCTCTATGTATCAAGCCGTCTACTTACCTGCATTTGCGGCGTCAATACGCTCGCCAAACTTCGCTATACATCGCCGTCGCGGACCTTAATACGCTCGCCATAGTTATAAAAAAAACGTCCAAAACATGCGCGTCAAGTACAGTCATCGACGTCACAGCGATTCGGGCTTTTCCCAACTTTATTTATATCTGCAGTAAAGTCCAGGAACATAGCACATACGTTGTCAGCAGATGATTGTATATAGATATTGTAATTTTTGCTTTAAATTAAATTTGAAAGATAGCAAGTAGCGACATATTCTTAGCAAAATGGAGAGGGAATTATGTTTTTGTAAACATTTTATATATTGGACATATTTTACTATGATTACGTTATATTTGCAACTTCTATGTGTGTGTATATACAGAGTATATGTATTTGATATCTATCACTATTTGAAGGGGATAGGGAAAAAAATATTTAATTTACGCTAGTGGGATCTAGCTGCTAATTGAGCCTATTATGTAGTTCTTTTGTCTTTGTATATTAATTATTGCGACAAGTTAAGTGCAAAACTGTGCACAAAATATGTAATCTCTAATTTTTAAAGAGACAAACTTGGAGCCTAATCCATTCAAAGCATTTTTTTTATTTATTTCTATATCTAGTAATGCATTAAATGTATTTTTTTTCAGTGTCTGCATATTTAATAGTTTGTAATTGACTTGTTAGCTTATATGTTTATATATATATATATATTCCTTGATATCTCTATCTGTATGTATGTACATATTGATCTATGCAATTTTTAAATAGAATGATAGATGTATTTATGTATATGTGTCTTTTTTCTTTTTTTATCATTTCATATATATTTTTTATTAATTAATAGGACACCAATATCATAGAATATAATTTCAAGCGACAATACAAACCTTTAACTTTTACTAAAGGAACACTAAGCACATTTATGTACTTTCAGAATTATGATTGAACATTCAATTTAAAATCATTTTCAAAATTACTACTATTAACCATTTTTTTTTTTTTTTTTTTTTTTTTATTATTTTTTATTGGAGGTAAAATAATTAACAGAAATTCAGAGATACAATACATACCAGACATATAACGTTTAACACAACAAAATCTTATCCAATCAGACATAACTGAAAAAAATACAGTTCTAAACAACTTAAACTTTCTGTATCAGATAGAACATTGCAATTCCTCTCTATCCGGATGTCTTATCCGTTACCTCCAATCTTTTTCTCTTTTATACTAATTCCTATTCAGTTTTGAGTTTACAACATAAACAATAATCAACAATTCTCAGGAGAAGATTAAGTTTCAGTTTAGCCGTTATCCATCCGACCTCTGCAGGAGGAGGAGGATGGGAAGGGCGGCATAGAGGGAGAGATAGAGAGAAAAACAGAGGGAAAGAAGGGAAAAGAAAAAAAGAGAGAAGAAAAAAAAAAAAAAAAAAAAAAAGGGGGGGAGAGCCTTCCTTACCAACATCCTAATAAAACTGTTTCTGTATTTCTAAGGGGGTATATTAAGATATCTATTTCTTTCTGAGGGAAGATTTTGATGAATCTAGACCATTTCTGAAAAAAGAGAGTTATATCTCTTTCGGAAGCCAGAGTTATGTCCAGCTGCTCGATGAGACATTGCTTTTTCATGTAATTTTTGACTTCTGATATATTCGGGATTGAGATGTTTCGCCATTTATTGAAAATTAAATTCCTTGCAGCCAGAATTGTCATATTTATTATTTTTTTAGAGTTATAAGTGGACGGGGTTTCAACAAAAAAAATTACTTCTGCCAGGGAGAGAGAGAAGGGCGAGATTTTCAGCACCCTAGTAAGCCAAAATTCTAATTTTCTCCAAAACTGCATTAATCGAGGACAGGTCCAAATCATATGAACTAAGTCCGCCGCTGGAAGGGAACATTTTGGACACAAATTGAAATTGAAGTTGTGCCATTTAAATCCCTTAAGCGGGGTATAATAGGTTCTATATAAAAGCTTAACATGTGATTCCCTCCAGCTAGCAGACAAAGTAGTTTGTGTTATTGTGACTATAGATTCTTCAACCTGGTTGGGGTCTATGTCTAGATCTTGCGATAAAGAATTCCATTTTTGCGTTATATACTCCAGATTAGATTCACCTTTCTGGCTGACCAATAAATTGTACCAAGTTGAGATGGAGAATATATTATTTTTAACCAGAATAGGCCAGTTATCTAATTTCCCCCAAGACCAGGACCAGCCATATTTACTAATAAGCGAGAAGAGATAATGCCTAGCCTGTAGGTACGCAAAGAAGTCTTTGTTACTTAGTTCGAATTCCTGTTTTAAGGTCTCAAAAGTTTTAATTAGACCGGCCTCCTGATTTATAAATTGTGTGAGATAAGTCAGTCCGAGGTTATTCCATCTCTGAAAGACCTGCGATTGGGTGCCTCTTTGAAATTCCGGGTTACCGCATAGTCCTTGAAATCTCGGAATAGATAGGTCTATATTTAATTTATGTCCTAATTTTCTCCAAGCTTGTAAAACTGTGTATATAGAGCTAAGGCGTTTCACTTCCTTAGGAATCAGGTGTAGTGGGCAGTGGATTAACGCTGTAGGTTTATAAGGATATAATATGCTCATTTCAAGGGTGTTATTCGTGAAATAATTCTTATTTAATAGCCAATCTATCACAGTTCGAGCTAAGAAGACCAAGCTGTAGCTACTAAGGTCTGGCAAAGCCATACCACCGTATCTCCTGGGCAGATGCAATCTAGGGATCGAAATTCGGGGCCTTTTGCATCTCCACAGAAAGTACCGAAGGGCCCTACACAAGCTCTTCCAATCTTTAGTTTTCAAGATTACTGGTACATTTTGTAGAGGGAAGAGGATCTTGGGAAGGAGGACCATCTTGAAAAGGGCAATTCGGCCCGTCAATGAGAGGGGGAAATTTTGCCAATTTTTCATATATTCCTTTGCCTTAAGTAGAGCTGGAGAGATATTAAGATCATACCACTCTCGTGGGTTGGGAGAGACATTAATGCCTAAATATCTGAAGTGGGATCTAACCTCATTAAAAGGTAGGTCAGTCATAGATGTCTCACTTTTCCTAATCCACATTAATTCTGATTTGGTCAGATTAATTTTATAACCCGTGAAGGCTCCAAAGGAGTTTGTAATCGAGAGTAATTTGGGGATATTGGATCTGGTATTTGAGACGTAGACCAGTACATCATCGGCATACAAAGCAATTTTTTGTTCCATTGAGCCTATCCTAATACCTTGAAGATCTTTTCTTATTTTAAGAGCAAGAGGCTCAATGGCTAGATCAAAGAGCAAAGGAGATAAGGGGCAACCTTGTCTGGTGCCCCTTTGGAGTTTAATTGGACCAGATTCTAGCTGATTAATAGAAAGCTTGGTTGAAGAATTTTCACAGAGATTTTTAATAAAATATACAAAGTTATCCTTAAAACCAAAAGATAGTAAGGAAGACAAAATATGCCGATGATGTACCGAGTCAAACGCCTTCTCTGCGTCTAAGGCTATCACCGCCAGATCCACTTGATCTTGAGACGGTGTTTCCACCGAGTTATTAAAGTAGTCAAGGATCAGAAAGAGTTCTCTAATTTTAGCTGTTAAGTTGCGTTTGTTTAAAAACCCCGCCTGGTCCTCGTTAATGAGAGGCCCAATCTCACTCTGAAGTCTTTTAGCTAAGATCGAAGTCAGTAGCTTGTAGTCAGAGTTTAGTAATGCTATAGGCCGATAAGCCTCCTTTTTTAGAGGATTTTTACCTTGTTTTAAGATCAGTGAGGTCGTAGAGGCAGAGAAGGATATAGGAATAGGATTCTTTTCTATGTAGAAGTAATTAAAGAGCGTTTTTAAGTGTGGGGTAACAGTCGATGCCAGTAACTTATAGAACTCATTGGGCAATGAGTCCGGCCCAGGGGCTTTGTCTGGTCGAAGTTCCTTAATGGCTTGAAGGATCTCTTGATCCGATATGGGAATGTTAATTTTGTTTACTGCCTCTTCCGTAAGAACTGGGTGGTCCAGGCCTTCCCAGAAACCTCTTGAAGCTACCATATCAGATTCCCTAAAGGAATAAATTCCTTTATAGTAATCCGAGAAAGTTTCTAATATTTCTTTTGAATCTGTAATCAGAGAGTCAGATTCGAGCAATGAGTCAATTGAAGAGTTCCCTTGTACATTCTTATATAGACTAGCCAGGAATTTACCGGCCTTGTCTCCATGGCGATAGAACTTTGCTTTGGATCTTAAGTCGGCTTGGACCGTATTGTGGATCAGTAAAGTATCTCTCTCTCTCTTGGCATTAGAATATTGTCTCCAATTTAGAGGGGTGGGATAAGATAGATATTTGTTATAGGAATTGGTCAAGGCTTTGAATGTTTGAATTTGTCTAAGATTGGTTTTCTTTTTTAATTTGACCATATATGCAATAATCTCACCCCTCATTACGGCTTTACCCGCTTCCCATAAAGAAATTGGATTATTTACTGAGCCCATATTTAAAGAGAAAAATTCATTCATTTTATTCATTAGCCAGTTTTTAAACTTTAAATCGCATGATAAAAATTTAGGGAAAAAAAAAACGCCGTGAGGGGTGCATTTTACCACAGATAGGGATCCCCAATAGGATTGGGGCATGGTCTGAAATGGTTATTTGTGCAATTTTAGTAGTAGAGCCTGTCTTTATAACTTTATCACTAACTAGAAATAAGTCTATTCTTGAGAGAGAGTTGGTGTTTCTGGCCATGCATGTATATTCTCTTTGATCTGGATGTTGTAGTCTCCATAAATCTTTGAGAGCCAAATTACTCTCTAAGGTTCTAAACATTCTGGCTTCTAGCTTATCTCTCTTAGATTGCGAAGAAGTATATTTTTTCCCCCTATGCCTATCAATGGGTGTTCGAGGTGCCATATTGAAATCCCCTGCTAGAATGACATTCCCTTCACCCATTTGTAAAATATTGATTTGGACCGAGTCCCAAAATTTAGAGTCAAAGTTGTTGGGGGCATAGATATTACAAAGTATATAGACAGAGTTTGCCAATTTGATCTTTAAAATTAAAATTCTACTATTTGGGTCAGAGTATTTCGCTAGTATTTCATAGGATAGTCTCTTCCCCAATAAAATAGCCACTCCCCGCTTCCTACCGATGCTAGGTACATAGAATACCTCTTTCACCCACGAGGTTTTTAGTTTAGTCGATTCATCTGCATTAAGATGGGTCTCTTGTATAAAAGATATATCAGTATTATATTTCCTCAGCTGCGAAATTATGGCCTTGCGTTTTATTGGAGAGGAGATACCCCCAACATTCCAGGACGTTAAAGTAAATTTACCTTTTTTAGACATCGCTTAAAAGAGAGAAAAAAAAAAAAAAAAAAAAAAAAAAAGAAAAAAAAAAAAACAAGAAAAAGGGGGAGATTTCCCTCCTCTCTCCCATCTCTCCCCCTCCCCTTCAAAGGGAAAAATAAATGTAATGCCTCCCCATCCTCGTCCTCGAGAAAGTAATTCTCCTTAAGAATTAATAGAAAGAAAGAAAAAAAAACAGAAGCAGTCATTTTTGTTTATCAGAAATGTAAGTTAGTGTACTCTTTAGATTACTAGTAAACCTGTTAACCTAATTAACAACTTTTTCCCTAAAAAACTTCTCTGCCTCCTCGGCAGTCTCATAGAAATATATATGGCCCTGAAATTCTATTTTAAGTTTGGCCGGGTATAGTACAGTGGCAGAGATGCCTTCTTTAATTAGTCTGCCACATATTGGGGTGAGTTCTCTTCTTTTCAGAGAGGTAGCATATGCAAAGTCTTGAAAGATTAATATTTTAGTCCCGTCCGGGAGCGCAGGCAAGTTCTTACGTGATAATTGCATGATTCTGAGCTTATCTTGATAGCTCAAATATCGTACAATTATGGGTCTGGGCCTAGCTTTGTTTCCATCTACATCCCTTATTCTCCCTAGTCTATGAGCTCTCTCTATTACCAGAGGTAGTAACTCTTGTGGAAAGTTTAGTAGCTTAGGGAGAGATTCAGCTGCGAATTTCTGAAGATCTGAATAATCTGAAGTTTCAGGAACCCCTATTATCCTGACATTATTCCTTCTTGATCGATTTTCTAGATCTTCGATCTTGTTCTGTAGTTCCCTGATAGAACTAGTATTGGCCTGTATTTTAGTGCTTTGAACTGATGTGAGATCTTCGAGGTCAGAGACTCTTTGCTCCGCTTCTTCGATTCTCATCGTAAATTGCTTAACCTCATTAGCGAGCAAGTTAAGGTCTTGTTTTATTTCTATCCGAAGTGATTCAAATTTTGGGTTTAAAGCTTCCAGGATACTATTTACTAGCCCTTGCGAGTCTGTGCCCCAGCTGAGCCCTCTGGTGGAACTAGGTTCAGGGTGCAGTTCAACCGAGGTTTCTAACGGGGCTTTGTTCTTTCTATCCTTGGCTCTGGAAGCCATGGTCGGCGGGGTGCTTTTGTGAGTGGTTAGTGGATTTAAAAATCTATCCATAAATAAGTGCGGCTAAGGGCTATAATAGGGAGTGAGTGAAGGGGGGGGAGTAGAAAAAAAAAAAAAAGGGTGTACTGTGATTTAAGGTGATAGTAACGCCGTGAGTTCAAGTGGATAAGTGTCTAATTGAGAAAAAAAAAAAAAAAAAAAAAAAGGGGGCGGGGGGGGGGGGGGGGTGAAGAAAAAAGTGAAGGATCCAAGAAAAATACAAAAAAGTGTTCTAATAGTAGATGTGAAAAAAAGGGTGATCTAGGCCGACCAAGGTTATTTTCTCCCAGAAAATAAATTATAAGATTACTGCGTTTAAACTAGAGCAGAACCCTCTAAAGATTTAATGCACCTTTTAGGCTATTAGAGTGTTCCCCAGTGGGGGCTTTCTAAGCTAAAATATCTCGAGTAGAGTACAGTGTGCACAAGGCAATATTAACTTTACCTATATTAATTTTAACCCTAAAGATGACACTGACCTTCAAAAAAAAAAAAAAAAAAAAAAAGAAAAAAAAAAAAAGCGGGGGAAAAAAGCCGTAAATTAATAATCACCCTTAATTTGAGACATAATAAGCAACCTCAGGATAAGGGCACACACAAAAGAAAAAAAAAAGGGAGTAGGAGAGTTATGTACTCATATATTTTCAGTATAGTTTTAACTGTTCATGTTTCAGAGCCATTGACTGAGTCAATATATCAGAACACAACGCCAGCACTCCAATATCAATAATTTAAGCAGAAAAAAGTTTGAAGAAATATAAACAGCTGAGGTTCAAGCACTTCTTAGTGGTCAGATATGAAAATAGACCAGTACAGCTTTAAAACACTGACTGAAACCGTGACTATAGATAGCTCAGTGATCAATTGTTTTAAGTGTTAAGCGATAGGAGTGAAAGAGAGACTACAGTGTTGCTCTCAGCTAGAGTGAAGGATTTTCAATACACTGTGTTTTATAACTTAATGTAGAGGTAAAACAATTTAAAGAGCAAAAATAATTAAACACGTTGTGTTATAATAGCTTAATAAGCAGTGACTTTAGCATAACATAGTTATATCCAATAACGTAATTGTGTCCGCCCTCGGAGAACTTGTTTGAGTATGATTAGCAAAGTCTTATGTGCAGCGATAATATTCCCAGTATCACAATACTCAAAATACTGATTGTAGTAATATTAGCAAAGTCTTTAATCTAAGTAAAAGGACACAGCAAGAGTTCCTGGTATTGAGTAAGAAGGCAAACAGATTGTATACAGCAGTGTTTGGCGTGCTGAACAGGAGAGTTTGGAAGAGCTTAGTGAACACAGTCTTTAAGCACCAGCGTGTCAGCAAGTATTAATATATGCATGCTTAGGCTTACCCCGTAGAGGATCTGCGAGTAGGAGCAGGGGGCTGTGTATCGTCAGCAAGTTTGTATGAAGGGCTGCAGCCGGTATACTCAGAGCAACAGGCAAATAGAGCAGTTTCGGTTGTAAGCCAATACCGGAGCTTCTCAGTCGAAAACGGATCCTGCCAAGAGAGAAATCTTTGCGGAGTGTGCCGGGTGGGGACACAGGAGCCGTAACTGAACAGCGTAGAGGATGTTAGAGGATCCGGATATCCAGAGACTGCAGGGGCTGGAAAGGTCGTTCCTCTCTCTCTTACTGCCCATCAGCCTTGGCACCGCCGGGAGCTTCTTGCAGAGGTCGCCGTTCGTCTTCAGAGAGGGCGCGAGCCCTCCGGTCACCAACTCCCCGACCCGCCGCCTCAGTCCAGCCCTCAATCCGTGTCTCCAGATGGCTCCACCGCTCCCCACAGGGCCAGGGCGCGGAGGACGGGGAAGAGGCAGAGGGCGGTCAAGCCCCAAGAGACAGACAGAGCCTGTAGCGTATCCCTCCGCGGTTTCGCCGGGTCTAGATCAATGCCCGCCCCCTCTCTCGCAGCACCGGTGGGAGAGGGGGAAAAAAGTCAGTCGCGGACAGGACCAAAGAGGTAGACAGGCCCGATGCTCCCCTCCCTCTGCGCAACTCCGGTGGGGAGAAAAAGGGGGGGGAGAGGAGGACCCCAAGCAGTCTCCAGCGACCTCTCAGGGCTAGACCCCCGTAGTGGGGAAGGTAAGTCCGATCTGGTTCTAGCAGTCCAAAAACTCCAATCTGAGGACGGGGGGGAGGAAGGTGAGGAGTTGTTACAAGTCCCCTAGAATAAGAAGAGTAAAGGGCTAGCGCCTATCCCGGCTTGTAGTGTTTTCAGATAGGCGTAGTTATAGAAATAAATCAGCCCAGGTCGGGGAAGTGTATATGATGCTCACCTCCTCTCACGCAGCACCGGTGGGAGAGGAGGGAGAGGCAGGTGTAGGATTTCTAAAAAAACTGTTCCAGGATAATGTTTGTGGTAGCAGAACACTTATGCAAGGTCCTTCCAAGCTGAAGGTGTATCAGTACAGTGGGTTGTTGTTCCACTGCCAAGGCTCCGGTAGCGATGTAAAAAGCTGTCCAGTTAGCTAGCCCAGAATCCAGGCTCGGCGCGAGAGAGCTCCGCCAGCAGCAATAGGACTGGAGTGCCAAACGCTCAGCACCTGCGTTAAGCTCCTCCTCCGGAAAACCTACTATTAACCATTTTAATTAGTTCTTTGGTTCTCTTTATTTTAAAAAGAAGGAATCTAGGCTGAGGAGCAAGATAAATTCAATTGACCCCCCCCCATGGAAAAGCACTATTTAATTGGTGATGTTCAATAAGCAAGGTCAACTCATGTTCTTATTAATAATGGTCACAATTCATAAATTGAAATGTTTGATTTAAAATACAGATACAAATAGAATGATGACAATTTGAGAATGTGACTATCTTACAAAGTTGATTTAAATTGTACGCTCTATCTGAAGCATGAACAATAAAATTGATATTCATTTTCACTTTAATCCTCAGATAACCTTTTCTAATTGAAATAGCAATGCACATGTGAAAGCCAATCATATAATGAGTCCGATTTAACAAATATCTGCAGGACCTGATCCGACAGTGCGGATCAGGTTCGCCAGACCTCGCTGAATGCGGAGAGCAATATGTTCTCCGTATTCATCATTGCACCAGAGCTGCTGGTGCAATGCCGCCCCCTGGAGACTTGACGACAATTGGCCACAAGCAGGGGGTATCAATCAACCCGATCGTACTCAATGGTTTTGAATTGTTGAGATTCCTGTCCGCCTCATCAGAGCAGGTGGACAGGGTTATTGAGCAGCAGTCTTTAGACCGCTGCTCCCTAACTTGTGTTTCTGTTGATTCCTAATACTCAGAGAACGTTATAAAATCTAAAGCGCCAATACAGGCAAAAATACCCAAGAAAAAGAGAGCATACAAGTATAATACTAAAAAGAATTGTATTCTTCAACAAATGTTAAAATGAGATCCTAAAAATAATTATATATATGTAAAAAATGGAATGATAATCTCCTAGATAAAAAGTTACACCTTATACAAGAATTCAGAGTGTAAAATATGTGATTGGCCAATCTCTAATATGTAATGTGAGTAATCTATAAAAGCATTTTTACAGAGTTTATTCTCACATATAATGTAGGCAACTAATGTTAACAACTATAACAATTTGTATCGCAATTTCTGTCACAAAAGGAATCTACTAAAAATCTAAGACCATGTACGCTTAATCCATATATAAAAATCACTACCGTTAAATAGAGCTATATCAACATAATAGTAAAATGTCCACAAGGGTTCTGATGATTAAAAAAGATTTTGTAGTGTCCGTGATTTCTTTAGTGCAGCACAGTACTTTTAGGTGGTAGTGCTCTTACGGATACACTAGATACTACAGGTACCTGTTTAATCATCCTTAAGAGTTCAGCTCTTTGAGTAGAGTACGCTGTCTTCCTTGTTTGGACTGATGTCTCTGTGTAAAAGTAAATGCCTCCAAATAAGAAGACCGATGTATCTGCTTCAGCTGATCTTGAAGCCGCGCTGTAATCCCCAGCTTCAAACACTTCTGTCTCCTTCTGAATTCGCGCCCGGTTAGGGCGCTGATTGGCTTAGTAGTGTGGGAGTGTCTGGTTTGAGCTGTGGGGTGCCGGCTCTACAGCTGATCCTTTCCTTTTTTCCTCTCAATGCACAGTAGGAGATCCGCAACGCGTTTCCGCTGAAATTACTTCAGCCTTTGTCAAGCTTGATCTTCTTTGTATCCCATGGCTTTAAATAGCCCTCCTTCCATTTTTATTGGTTTGAATTTTCAACCAATGTGGATCTAGTTGGCTCAGAAATATTTATTAAACATTTTATCTCTTAGATTTATAAACTTATTTCTTGTATGTATGTATATTCTAGTATGTGTTTGTTAGATTCTGGTAATTAGTTATAAATAGGTATTTCTCTTAAACATTTATAAAATTGAATGATTGTATAAGATTTTAAGAGATGTTTTCAACAAACGGTTATTAAAGAACTAAGATCAAAATATTTTAAATTTCATTAAAAAACTAATCTCAATTGTAGAGACACTCAAGTTGGAATTCAAAGAAGTCCTTTATAAGGACTAGATACCAAACTATGGTTTGAAATTTGTAGAAAAAAAGTGAAAAAATATAATATAATGTAATAATAATATAAAGGATTGAAATAGATGATAATCTCTAATATAATACAGTTTATACTGATTTGTGTATAACTTTTGCCTCTGGTTTTTACAGCTTCTCGGCTAGATTTGGAGTTCGGCGGTAGATGGGTTGCTAACGCCACGCGTGTTTTATGTCTAACGCACGGCATTGTTTGACTCCGGTATTTAGAGTTCAAAACAGACCATCTAACGATGCTCCTAACGCGTGTATGTAACACGCGTAATACTGCCCGCGTAAGACAGTCTCCCATAGAGATCAATGGGAAAGCAAAAAAATAGCTTTTTTCACCTAACACTCGATCTCGCGAGAATACGCACAGCTCGGTCATATGACGCATACCACATCATGCACAACAATAACACGCCGCAAATGTCACAACAACAATCAATCAACAAAGCACACAAGCATTACACATTCACAAGCGGGGGGATTTGAAATAACATTTAATACGGGGAATACTCATATACTTTAAGATGCGGAAATTCGCAAAATAACAACAAGGAATAAAAAATATATACATACACTAGAAAAATAATCGCATTCAATATAACTATATATTAGGACAAACATACATATACAACACTTCACTAATAACACACCATCGCAAATTCACATTTAAAAAGAATACTATTGGACAATGTTAGAGAAAACGACCACTATGACATCATCGCATTCTACACATTCCACAAATACTAACTCCAAATGAGCATGCGCAAATTCACACAACTAATACACATTGCACTAATATTAATTGCTAATAAAGCACACCTGAACACAATTTACAACGGAAATCGGTACATCATTAAACATTTACACAGGGTATATAAGCACCACACAAGCAGGGCTTATTTGACTGTGTTGCTGGTGGGTCTTTGGAGATTGGAGGTTTAAGATTAGAGAGTTGGTGCATTATTATGAGTGAGTTAGTGTTAGCGTGAGAGAGTCAGTTGTTAGTGTTATCGTGAGTGAGTTAGTGGGAGTTAGTGGGAGTGGGAGAGAGTCTGTTAGTGGGAGCGTGAGTGAGTTAGTGGGAGTGGGAGTTGTTAGTGAGAGTTGTTAGTGGGAGCGTGAGTTAGTGGTAGTTAGTGAGAGTTAGTGGGAGTGTTTGTTAGTGAGAATTAGTAGTAGTGTGTTAGTGAGAATTAGTAGTAGTGTGAGTTAGCGAGCGAGTGATTTTTCTGTACACGTAACACATTTACACGCAAACACATTCAATACATACATACACTTATCAATAACACTACATACACTCCATACCCCCTACCCCCTCATACTACACTCCATACCCCATTCCCTGTAGTCCCATTCCCTTTCATCCCATTTACTCTTATCCCATACCCCATACCCATCCCATACCCATCCCCTAGTTACATTTAGTTTACTTTTCTTCTTTTAGTCTTCTTCTTCTTTTGGTTTATTTAAATACTCCTTACCCTCTTTGTTTTTTTACATCCCTCTCACACTTTCAGCACTTTTTTTGTCTTTTTAGTTCTTTATTTTGACCCCCTTTCATTTCATCACACTCACTTTTTGTTTGATTATTTGGGGTTTAGTTTAGGGAACAGATGGAGGCCAGGCAGGGGAGAGGTAGAGGGGGGAGGAGAGGGAGGGGGAGAGGAACAGGGCAGGAAGGGGGGCAGGAAGGGGGGCAGGAAGCGGGGGTGGAAGCGGTGGGTGGACCCAGCCACTTGGTTCAAGATGAACAAGTGGCTGGGCCCAGTGGCGGACAGAGTAGGGCTTCACAGTCCGGGAAACAGAGGGCATCGTCACAGGGGAAGGCCAAGGCGACTAGGGAGGCGAGGTTTTCGATGGAGGAGAAGGAGGCCCTCATAGAGGCCTATATGGCCAGGTATAGGAGGCTGCAGCACCAGAAGACTACCCCGACTGACAAGAGGAGGCTCTGGAATGAGATAAGAAATGCAGTCAATGCAGTGGGTGGCCGGAACAGAGATCTTGATTCGATAAAACATCGCTACCGGGACTGTAAGATGGATCTCAAGAAAAAGTTAAGCCTGGAGGCCCGACATGCCGCAGGAACCGGTGGCGGACCTGCCCTGGAAATAGAGTACTGCCGATGGGAGGAAATGTTGCGGCCCAGCATCTCCGAGGTGGAAATAGTCGGTATCGGAGGAATTGATACCGGGAACCTGCCACTCTCATCTGACGGTAAGCTCATTGAACAATAAATTCACATACGAATGTATTTCATGGGACACTATACGCAAACCTTTACTTTCATGATTGAGGTAGCGAATACAATTTGACAAAACATTCAAATGTACTTATATTACCTAATTTGAATCATTCTTGAGATATATTTTAATGAAGAAATAGCCATGCACACAATCACAGGAGGCAGCTATATTCAGCTAACAATCAGCATCTTATAAGCATATTTAGATATGCTTTTCAGCAAAGAATATCCAGAGAATGAAGCTAATTAGATAAGAAAAGTACATTAGAAAGTTGATAATAAATGTATGCTTCTAAATCATGAAAGATAAAACATTTGGTTTCATGTCCCTTTAAGGATCAGATTAATGCTATAACGTTGTTTACACGCATTCAATTACTTTGCGGTTACATCAGTATCTAGGCTATAGGTTAGGTGTGCATTTAAACAGACTGAAAACAAACGCGAAAACATTCAGATTGACCAGAGATATCACAAACACGGTTTTGAAAAAGCGGAAATCGTATTGATTGTTTGTTAGATTTCAAAGTGGATTCATGATTCTGCATTTGTAATTGTATCGTAAGCTAAGTCATTTAAAGCTTGATTTGCAAATATGCTAATATATACATTTTTTTTTTTTTTTTTTTTAATATACAGAGTCTGGGGAGGAGGCAGCACAAGAAACACAGCCTCATCTATCTCCCCGGGATGAGAGTGGTGGGGAGGAATTTCCACTTCGGAGGGAAGAGGCCCCCCATGACGAAGAGCGCACGGAAGCTGATGAAGAGGCCCCGGAAGCAGAGGAGGAGCCCGCGGAACCAGAGGACCCTCAAGGACCCGCACACCGCCGTGCACGGGCACCCCGCCGTGCACGGGTACCCCGCCAAGCACAACAAGAGGAAATAGCGGAGGTGCGGGTTCTACTGGACTACATAGACCAGATGCGTAACTCCCGGATACAAAATATCGAAGGCCGCACTCGAATTCTTGATGGACAAAATCAAATAATTGAAGGACAAAACCAAATAATAAACATACTCAATAGAATCGAACAAGGCCAAAACAGAATCTTTAATCTGCACCATGAGATGTTCAATTTTTTCCGGGAGGCGCATGCTGGTCTACCTCCTGGTCCGCCTCCTGCTGCTGGGCCTCCTGCTGCTGGGCCTCTTGCTGCTGGGCCTCCTGCTGCTGGGCCATCTCCTCCTGCCGGCCCATCTACTCCTGCCGGCCCATCTACTCCTGCCGGGCCATCTACTCCTGCTGGGCCATCTACTCCTCTTCAGCCATCTCATCCTCTTCAGCCATCTCCTCCTCTTCAGCCAGCTTCTCCTCCTCAGCCATCTTCTCCTCCTCAGCCATCTTCTCCTCCTCACCTTGGTCGTCCCAGTACTCTTCCTTCCACTCTTCCCACAACATCTCCAAGGAGAACTTTTCGGAGTCGGCAGTTGCCCCTCCCAGAGCCTCAGCCCCGTGGGAAGAGGGGAAGGAAGAGGAAGTAAGTATTTTTTTTCATCTTTAATGTTTTTTTTATTTAATGTGTAATGGATAGGTATGTGATGATGTGGTTTTCATACACTTGTGGACCACACTCTGTATATAATCTACTTCTATGGGACCGGGTCCATGGAGGAAGATTGTTTGCAGAGTGTGGGTTATAAGTGTGTGAAAACCACATCATCACATACCTATCCTTGTTCATGATATTGATTGGTTTCTGTGATGTGATGTCCAAACTGTTTCCCGAATCGCAAACAAAATTACCATTACAATTATCCATGATGGCATATTACTGTTTGAATGCCAATAACACAGCTTAAAGGGACAGTCAGAAAATTATTGATTACAAAGAAAACACTGTATTATGCATTATCAAGTTGGAAACAACAAAACATGGAGAAATACGTGTGACTTATGTGCTTAACCTTGTATCTATGACTAGGAAAAATGACCACTTATTTGTTGTTCTGACATAACAACCTTTTAGATATCAATGATCAATACATGGTAAATAATATGCTGTATGAGCACAAGGTTTTACATATACAAATGCTATCCAAATGCTCTCTAGTGGTCAAATTGTATAATGATTACATGCACTCTTCAAGCTCGAAGAAATGAGCACACAAACCTCATAGGTTTAGCTAGCAAATTTAAATAAACAAAGACAAATGATTAATTGGTGAGAAACCTTTGATATCATTGATATTACAAAATTGACTTTTAGAATAATGCAAAACATAATTTGTTTTCTAAACTGTCCCTTTAACAAAATTACATATGCTAACACATATTTGAAGCTTGTTGGTATATCTACATGTACTTGGTCAAAAATTAAATATTGAAATCAGATTTATATTGACGTGTTAAATAAAGTATATTTTCTTAAAGAGACATTATTGTGTTAATTTTTTGTTAGAAAGAGATTTGTTTGAACAATGAATATGGTTTAAAGTCCTTTTAGGAGTGGGGGGTGAAAATATGCTAACAATAATATATTTGAAGATTAAACAATGTGGAACTCATACATGATACAAAAATCAACATTTGCATTAAAGGGACAGTATACTATATTTTTAACAGAACTGTATGTAATAGACAC
>NC_069500.1:858565565-858588065 GCF_027579735.1 Bombina bombina
TGAAGAGAGTTGCCAAGGGCCACCATAGCCCCATTGGAGACATATGACAAGGTAAAAGAGTGCATCACAGTCCATGAAGAGAGTTACCAAGGGCCACCATAGCCCCATTGGAGACATATGACAAGGTAACACAGTGCATCACAGTCCATGAAGAGAGTTGCCAAGGGCCACCACAGCCCCATTGGAGACATATGACAAGGTAACACAGTGCATCACAGTCCATGAAGAGAGTTGCCAAGGGCCACCATAGCCCCATTGGAGACATATGACAAGGTAAAAGAGTGCATCACAGTCCATGAAGAGAGTTACCAAGGGCCACCATAGCCCCATTGGAGACATATGACAAGGTAAAAGAGTGCATCACAGTCCATGAAGAGAGTTGCCAAGGGCCACCATAGCCCCATTGGAGACATATGACAAGGTAACACAGTGCATCACAGTCCATGAAGAGAGTTGCCAAGGGCCACCATAGCCCCATTGGAGACATATGACAAGGTAACACAGTGCATCACAGTCCATGAAGAGAGTTGCCAAGGGCCACCATAGCCCCATTGGAGACATATGACAAGGTAACACAGTGCATCACAGTCCATGAAGAGAGTTGCCAAGGGCCACCAGAGCCCCATTGGAGACATATGACAAGGTAAAAGAGTGCATCACAGTCCATGAAGAGAGTTACCAAGGGCCACCATAGCCCCATTGGAGACATATGACAAGGTAACACAGTGCATCACAGTCCATGAAGAGAGTTGCCAAGGGCCACCATAGCCCCATTGGAGACATATGACAAGGTAAAAGAGTGCATCACAGTCCATGAAGAGAGTTGCCAAGGGCCACCATAGCCCCATTGGAGACATATGACAAGGTAACACAGTGCATCACAGTCCATGAAGAGAGTTGCCAAGGGCCACCATAGCCCCATTGGAGACATATGACAAGGTAACACAGTGCATCACAGTCCATGAAGAGAGTTGCCAAGGGCCACCATAGCCCCATTGGAGACATATGACAAGGTAAAAGAGTGCATCACAGTCCATGAAGAGAGTTACCAAGGGCCACCATAGCCCCATTGGAGACATATGACAAGGTAAAAGAGTGCATCACAGTCCATGAAGAGAGTTGCCAAGGGCCACCATAGCCCCATTGGAGACATATGACAAGGTAAAAGAGTGCATCACAGTCCATGAAGAGAGTTACCAAGGGCCACCATAGCCCCATTGGAGACATATGGCAAGGTAACACAGTGCATCACAGTCCATGAAGAGAGTTGCCAAGGGCCACCATAGCCCCATTGGAGACATATGACAAGGTAACACAGTGCATCACAGTCCATGAAGAGAGTTGCCAAGGGCCACCATAGCCCCATTGGAGACATATGACAAAGTAACACAGTGCATCACAGTCCATGAAGAGAGTTGCCAAGGGCCACCATAGCCCCATTGGAGACATATGACAAGGTAAAAGAGTGCATCACAGTCCATGAAGAGAGTTGCCAAGGGCCACCATAGCCCCATTGGAGACATATGACAAGGTAACACAGTGCATCACAGTCCATGAAGAGAGTTGCCCAGGGCCACCATAGCCCCATTGGAGACATATGACAAGGTAAAAGAGTGCATCACAGTCCATGAAGAGAGTTGCCAAGGGCCACCATAGCCCCATTGGAGACATATGACAAGGTAACACAGTGCATCACAGTCCATGAAGAGAGTTGCCAAGGGCCACCATAGCCCCATTGGAGACATATGACAAGGTAAAAGAGTGCAACAGGCACAACAATAAACTTTTAAAAAGGCCAAATGGCAACAATAAAAAAAAACATCAACATGTGGACGGAGGATTCTTATCTGCCACCTTGGAGCATCTCCAGATCCTCCACTTACTGTTCATCCTCTTCATCTTCCTGTGCATGTCCATCTCCAGATTCAGGCCTTGAACTTAATCGCATAATTTCACGCAGAGTCAAGTCCTGAACCCGGAGCTGGGCCTGCATGGTGTCGTTCATCCCTCTCAGGACAGCTGCGTTCCTCAACACAGCCTGCTCTACTCTTGCTATACCTTCTAGCATGAGCCATGCTGAGTCACAGCCTAAAATAAAGAATAAATTAAATATTAATGATAATTACACAACAGACGAAAAAAATAGAAAAGATACATTGTCATCATAAAGACAAATCATTCTTTACATCAATTAGTTTAAATTTATTCTTTACACATGAATTATGTTATTCAGACAGACCGAAATCATTAAAGGGACAGTTTACTCAAACATGTTGTCCCCTTTAATTGGTTTTAGATGATCCACTTATACAGCTTGAGTGTATAAAATCTTGTTAAAGGATTTACATTGTACTTACATTAGCAATTTAAATATTTTAATTATACTGTGGTAGGCACACCTATCCTTAAACATTTTGGCATTGAGGACAAGCTGTGTAAACATAGCAACCTGAAGAAATTACATTCCCACTGGGTTAGACAAGAGATAATGTATAAACATTTGTACATTAATTGTTGGATCCAAGTAGTGGTGATTGGTATATGTAGTGATATCCAATTAAAGGGACACTGAACCTAAATATTTAATTGACTGATTCAGATAGAGCATGACATTACAAATATTTAAAAATTACACATATTCTTTAAATGTTTGAATTCTATAGCTAGATTTTGAATGCAAGAATGTCGGTTTTTAGGGCAGGCCATAGTTGTTTATCAACTTTGTTTGTCCCTGCTGGTTGATGGATACATTCATCCAACAATAAAGAAATGATGTCCACAATTATTTTATTTTTTAAAATAATTATAGGCATTTCTTTGTTTCAATAAAGATATCAAGAGAATGAAGAATAATTCATAAGAGTAGTAAATTATAAATTTGATTAACATTGCATGCTCTATTTGAATCACAATAGAAAATATTTTCCTTCAGTGTACCTTTAAGTATCTTATAATGTTGATTTTGAATGATACTTACAGCTGTGCCTGGGAAGGACAATCCGACACTCAGGACAATGAAGGTTGAGACAGGGGGGAGGGATGGGATTGGCTTGGGGAGGGATGGGATTGGCTTGGGGAGGGATGAGCTGATGCTCCGGGGTAGGCCGTACAGCTGGGGAGTGGGGAGTTGGGGTCTGGGCAGCTGTACGGGCCATAATACGGGGAGAGCGGCGAAGGGGGTTGTAGGGGCGTTTTTTGGGAGAGGCAGGAAATGATAAATAGGAAGGGCCGGCAGGGGTATGGGCATGGGCAGGAGTCTGGGCATGGGCAGTGGTCTGGGCATGGGCAGGGGTCTGGGTCTGGGCATGGGCAGGGGTCTGGGCATGGGTCTGGGCATGGGCAGGGGTCTGTGACTGGTCAGGGGACTGGGCAGGGGCGGAAACCAGATGACCAGAAGTGGTGGATCCATCTGAAAATTTAATAAATATATATAAACATCTCATACATCATGAAATCAAATCAACGCATTTCAAATTGATTATTTTTTCTATATACTTAGAAGTGTGTTTGAATTTGTAAACAATTATGAAATGAGGATATGGTATGCATATAGGCACTCAGATGAATATCAATTACTGTCTGTACAATTATAACATTATTATTGTGTTTTGGCCTGGAATATGCATGTGACATAATGATGGCATGAATTATACATTTAAAAAAAAAAAAAAAAATTTCATGCTGCCTGATATAGAAAGGGGGCAGTAGTGTATTTGAACAGACAAATAATATTCCTTTTTAAAGTGCAAAAGCTGTAGACTTTGAATGTCTTCAATGAAATGATTTCAAATAAAGCAACATGTTGGAAACATGATAGATATATTTCACATAGCATTAGACTCCAAGGCAGCCTCTTCCTCCTCCGTCACATATGTTAAATCAATCTCTGTAAAACATAACATGTTGTGTACACGTTAAGATCAGATATTATAACATATGTTACTGTTGTTCAAAGACACACATCAATGTTGCATTAAAGATATACACACCCAAAGTTATGATTTACATCATTTTGATGGAGCATACAAATTACATTAGATTTGTTATTCTCAATGATTCATATTTTCGATGTATTGTTTGTATTAATTTAAAAATCATAAAAGCATAGTACATAGAACATTTAAGATTTCTCATGTGTGTATCACTTGATGACTGTTGTCAAAAATGAACATGGAAACAAACATATGCTATACATCTTCTGAATAACAAATGTGTAGACTAATAAAGTTTTAATTATTAATCTTTCAATATTAAAAGAAAATTAATATATAATCAGAAGAGAAAATTATATGTTTGTTTCAAATGTTATGCTTCATCAGAATCATGCTCATAATATTGATTACCAATACACCTTCAATGACATATAAATGAGTCAATGGACTTACCAGGAGACCGCAAAGGCGGCTCTATGTCACTGCTGGATTCCTGTGGGCTCACCACACCAACTCTCTCTATGAATGATATAGATATATATTCGGAAACACATATGGGATATCACTAAATCACATCTGTATCGAATTTTAAGATTAATCAACTTGAAAATGTGAAGAATAGAGCAGTCATTAAACCAGAAAATGCTTGATTGAATCAAGGGGATTCTGTTAAAAATGATGTATTGAACATATGTTTAATTTCAGACTATATTAGACATCAAACTCATCTCATACGATGCTATTGCATATCTAAATATACCCATTGATCAATGTTCTTAAAAGAATACACACAAACCACATTTTGAAGAGCAGCTGTTGACAAATCTAAACAAACACATGTGGCACATCGAGCCATTTGTGCAATGTACAGTAATCTTGTTTAGGACACAACACATATTTATCACAATACAAAACCAAATTGATTAGTACAAATATGTAATCATGGTGCTGTTAGAGTATGCTGATATCTATAAAGTAACTCCAACAGTGAATATGTGAATTATATATCAATATTGTTTAATCCAAAGAATGTAAAGATGAATGAATCTATTGTTTATTAAAGGGACACTGACATGATTAATTTAAATCATTGATTTCTCTGTTCAAACTGTTCAAAATGATTTAACATTGACTCCTATTATAATTTGAATGTTGCTACATTTTAATCTTAAAGGCAGATAAGCAATATTGTATTCAATAAATATTGTTTGTTGAAGGTATCCACCAATCATCAATAAAAACCCAGGTTGTTCAACCAAAATTGAGATGCAGATAAACGTACATTCTTGATTTTAAAATACATTTAGCAATAGAATATTTCACATATGATGATAGTATTATATTTAAATGTTTATTAATATTGCATACTCTATCTGAATGACAACATTAATAATTGTAGATCAGTATCCCTTTAATATAAAATTATATTGATTTGACAATGTTGGTGTTAATGAATTCTCTACTCCATATGTTGATGTAATGAATGGGATTGAGCATGCAATTCAAATCTAATATGTTATTTAAGGATATCCGAAGAATTATTTAATTTTCATCTATTAAAGGGACATTACATATAAATATTGAACAATGTGGATTTAGTATGTAATGTTCTGTCCATGTTTCTAAGACAAATGTCAATTAAAATGAGACATACCATACTGTGACAAGCCCTGCCTTAAGGATCCAGCAGCAACATCCATATCTGTAATATATTAAATGAGGATTGCATATCATTAATACAAATCATGCCATGTTTAAAATCTTTACATTATTAGCAAATCAATTTAAAACTATTAATCCTTTGGTAGTCCCATGAGTTAATTGTTTCCTCAATTCAATTCATGATAAATATATCCTGTACTCTTATTTTCAATCAGTTGTGTTGTTTACTGTAGCTTTAATTATTTTTTGGTGTTATTTCATTCTCATCAATTGATGTGCATATGTTATAATTTATTTGGATTCTTCTTTTTTTATTATGTATAATATTGAAAATAAGAATACTGTATTCTTCACATATATAATAATTCACATTTCATTTTGATCAACATGTATAAAGCAATGCCACTTACAGCAAAGCCATGTTAACGTGTATGCGCAATTCAATTTTCGCGATCATTGCGCAATGATTCAAAGCGGAATTACACATCCGTCATTTGACCAACATGTATAAAGCAATGCCACTTACAGCAAAGCCATGTTAACGTGTATGCGCAATTCCATTTTCGCGATCATTGCGCAATGATTCAAAGCGGAATTACGCATCCGTCATTTGACCAACATGTATAAAGCAATGCCACTTACAGCAAAGCCATGTTAACGTGTATGCGCAATTCCATTTTCGCGATCATTGCGCAATGATTCAAAGCGGAATTACGCATCCGTCATTTGACCAACATGTATAAAGCAATGGTGTAGTATCTCACTGGGAGATACGAAGGCGCGCTACTATAGGTAATATGAAATGTAAAATAAGTATTAATAAAAAACCCAAACAATAATGACAAGTCCCATAAATAATTACTCCGTTCTTGCCAAGTGTATCTCACTCAAATGACGAGTCTAAAGAAGAGAGGATTGCAGTCCTATATCGGTCTGGTGGTCTTTTTAAACCAAAGATTCCTGTGTAGGCAGCTCCTCTTGTACCCAGAGAGCAGGGATGGCACTGTTTAGGAAGAAAAATGGAGAGGGCGCCACATAGCGTGATATTGCTTTAAAAAGGATAATGCGACAAGCAGAAAGGTAATGCGCTTACCGGAGACCGTGGTACTGTGCTGTGACCAGTACTGATAAGCCTGCTAGCACTTGAGTCAGTGGCTAGTATACTGTCAGATCTGATTCCTCCCGGGGCTTTATCCTGGGGCCAAAGAATGGTGCTGCGAGCGTTTCTGTAACCTGCAACTGAGGTGTGTTGCTCAATTGAATTTAAAACAGAAAATAGAGTGAACAACTTCCCAAGTTTAAAAGATTTCAAATCAGCTTTATTATAACGCGTTTCTCAACCACCAAGGGTCGTTTCTTCAGATATCAAAGCGAATATCAAAGTTTTATTCGCTTTGATATCTGAAGAAACGACCCTTGGTGGTTGAGAAACGCGTTATAATAAAGCTGATTTGAAATCTTTTAAACTTGGGAAGTTGTTCACTCTATTTTCTGTTTTAAATTCAATTGAGCAACACACCTCAGTTGCAGGTTACAGAAACGCTCGCAGCACCATTCTTTGGCCCCAGGATAAAGCCCCGGGAGGAATCAGATCTGACAGTATACTAGCCACTGACTCAAGTGCTAGCAGGCTTATCAGTACTGGTCACAGCACAGTACCACGGTCTCCGGTAAGCGCATTACCTTTCTGCTTGTCGCATTATCCTTTTTAAAGCAATATCACGCTATGTGGCGCCCTCTCCATTTTTCTTCATGTATAAAGCAATGCCACTTACAGCAAAGCCATGTTAACGTGTATGCGCAATTCCATTTTTGCGATCATTGCGCAATGATTCAAAGCGGAATTACGCATCCGTCATTTGACCAACATGTATAAAGCAATGCCACTTACAGCAAAGCCATGTTAACGTGTATGCGCAATTCCATTTTCGCTCTGTGACGCATATTCTGTAGAGCGCAAGACACATCATTCCTATTTCATGTGTCACTAATCTAAAATCAGATATCTAAACATCATATGTAGTGTATGTTGTGAGATCTGTATAGGTTTAGTATCTGACTATATACACATTTATTGATTAAAAAAAAAAAAAAAGATATTATATGAAGTTGGATAATTACCTGGTTCAGATTCTCCATCTCCTCCCAGGCCACTGGACGGAGAAGCAGCTGCCCTGGCCCCCGCGTCAGGACTTTCAGATCCCGCAGCTGGGAGGGAAGAAGAGGAGGCCGAGGATGGCGAGGATCTGAATCTTTTGGGGACCCGGAGATTGAGGAGCTCGCATAAAGTCACCTCATAAGGGAGTAGGTACAGTTTCCGCGGGGCCTCTCTTTTGCCACCTCTTTTACGGGCTTGTACCCAGTCCCTTATGAGGTTGACTTTTTTGGTTAACCGCAACCTCATATCTCCGAATCTCCTCATGATCTGATCCTGGGTCCTCTGGACGTCACACACCAATCTAACCGCATTGGTGATAGACTCCCAGAGGGCCTTCTTAACAGGCGCATCTGTCAACCTCCTCTTGTTCCCAAACAGCTGGGGATAAAAGTCCTTGACGGCATGGACCAGTGCAGCGCTCTCCTCCTTGGTGAACCTGGGAGCTGACATGCCTGCTGGGTTGTCCAATAAATATATTATAATAATAATATAAACTGCCTGCAGGCATTAGAGAACTGACAAAGATTGCAACGTGTAATGGACTTTTATATGGTGAAGTAAACATGAGATGCACCATGGGACAAGTTATCTGTACATCTGATTGGATAAAAGTTTGAAATATTGTTAGAATGTCTGTGAGACCATCCTGACTCAAGTTGTGTTTGTGTGATGAACTCTGATTGGCCGTTCCTTAATGTTTCATATCTTAGTAACTTCCTTACACATACCTCATGGTGGTGCTGTAACTTCATTTTTCATGTAGACTTATTTGTAACTCATGGGCCTGTCATGCGGATATGTGTGACGCAGATTTAATATCCGTGATCCGTTAAATATTAATGATTAAATTCTATTTAACATCTAATACTGTCACATTATTAATGTTGTAGACATTTCTCGGTTTAATAACGGTCTGTTTCTTTAATACAAATACACATTTAATATTGTATGTCTTTATTGTTCATAAAATCCATTTATTGACTTATTGTGAAGTATTGATATTGCTCTATTAAATGTATTTCATAATGCACATTGATTGTGTGCTATTGCGTGACATTAGACTTTAATGTTTAAAGATGCTAATCTGGTGTTTCAAGATGCGTTTCCCACGCAATATTTCTGAATGTTCAAATTCAGGTTATAAGGTCATTCACTTGGATAATCTGTTTATAAATGTTAAACTACAGGTTTGTTTGTTATTAGTAAATAAACCTCGAGCTTGTATTTGTCTGAAGTGCTCATATATGTTTTTGTGCAATGGCGTCTTTATTTTTAAATAGACATTACAAACAAACAATTGTATCAAATGATCTGTAGAGATAGAAGATTGTTTAGACTTTAAAATGTAAATCAATTTATCTTAGTATTTAGATATCCTCAACAGAAGAAATTTAAATGCACATGGTTGAGACAATCACATAAGGCATCTATGTGCATCCACCAATCTTCATCTACTGAGCCTATCTCAATATGCTTTTCAAGCAAAGTATGTCAAGATAGGAAGAGAAGTAAATACACTCTTTAAATCTCTTAAAGGGACACTGTCCAAACAAATTTAGCGTTGGTGATTCAGATTGAGCATGAAATGTTAATCAACGTTATAATTTAATCCGATTCTCAAATGTTAACAATTATCTTGTTATCTTTCTTTGCAAATCAATAATGATATTTGAGATTACGGACAATTGTTTCAAAAAACCTGGGTTGTCCTTGATGATTGTTGGATAAATTAATCCACCACAAAAAACCAAGTTCAGTCCAGAGTACTGAAGCTAATAAATTATCTATTTAATGCCTTATTTTTAAAGTAATGATAGCAACATCACAAGGAGCATTCATAATATGAGACAATTTTTAAAGTTGCTTAAAATAGAATACTCATTCAGAATGTATAAATCATTAATTTTTTAACTGTCTCCCTTTAAGTATATTTTTAGTTCATGTCCCTTTAAATAAACATTTCACAATAATGCTTGAAATATCAGAAACCTAGGCACCTTCCTTTTGATAAATTAGTATAACATATGAGTATATAAAATTTAGATTAACTTCTGGATTGTTTTACACACTGACTGAAATATATATTGTAAAGGAGGTATTTTGGAGTCTTCAGCTTAGAGGCACATTAAGCTATATGTTATGTATGCATTTTGGATAAGATTATAATATTTGAACAACTTAATATGTTTTGGTATTCAATCATTAGATTGTAATTATATATATTTTTGGATTAAATACATATCTACATAGGCTATTTTGATGCTGATTGTTGGTTGCACATAGATACCTTATGTAATTGACTAAGATATGTGCATTGATTTTTTTTTTTACAAAGTATATTTAAAGACTGAATGTAATTCTATAGTACTTTCTAAATATGTTTAAATTCTTTTATGAATTATTTAAAAATCAATACACAATATACTTTGTGAATGTCCCTTTAAGGACCAAAACATTTGTAATGTTGATTTAACATTGTCAAAATAAACTAAAGGGGAATGAAAATTATATATAGATATGTGATGTCTAACCCAAGAGGTAAGATTTTAAAAACTACATAATATTATTAACTATAGTTAAATGACTCCACTAGAAAATCAAATCGATTAACCTGCCATCCAATAACTAGCTTGTGAAAAATATAAAGTTAAATGACCTACCATTTATAAATGTAAAAATTAAAATACTTTAGCAAATAATGTTTTGAGATACCTAAGGAAGATACAAGATCTTATAAAATTAATTTTACATTCAACAACACTGTCACTTTAATGTAATTGAACCACTTCCCCTTCTTAAAAGTGAAAAAAATTAATTTTTGTGAAATTGACTACATATCCGAAATTATTTTAACATCTAAGAATTTCAAAAGAAAAGCATACATGGATCTCACTCCCCAATGAATGTTAAAAAAGATAGTTTAATGTAATATTCTCTGAATCAGTGGATTTTCCACAATTAATGCATTATTTGATCTTATGCATGTGCTTGTCAAATAGACAACTACCAGTCATGGGAGTCAAATTGATTTTTATTGACAGATTATATGGATATTTATTATAATCTGTTTCAAAGAGTGTATTTAATACTAAAATGTTTATTATTACCATTTTAAAATTTAATAGTTTCTGAACCAAAAATAAAAAAATATTCCTGGAAGTCATCAGATGCCAATCTGAAATGTAAAAAAAATTTTTTCAAAAGTTAATACACACGTAGTCAGATTCATAAAATACATTTACAATCATCTTGTGTCTATGCTCTAACTTTGTTCAACATTTTTTAAAGATATTTATTAATTATATTTAAAAAAAAAAGAAAAAATATTGTGTAATAAAATAAAAAAAAAATCTGATTTTCGAATTATACATAAAAATGTATATCACATTTCAATAATATATATGTTGAACATAAATGTCATATTTCATGTCCATTCAAATACCTCTATATCAACTATAATATGTATTCCTTTTTATGATTGTGATCCCTAAATATCTAATGATGAAATATGTATGACTAATGTATGTAAGCTACCAATAATCAACATTCTTCCTGTGATTCTTAACTAGCATGCATTGGTACACCAACCTGGATAATGCATGGTCTTTGAAAGTCAATTCAGGGGTAAACAGTTGATCTTCAATAGGTGTCTTATTCATCATTTCAAAAATAGAGGACTGAAATCCCATCTAAAAATTAGAAATTCATCTAAGTGTCTGATTGTAATCCCTAAATATCTAATTAAGAACTAAATATGACTAATGTATGGAAGCTACTAATATTCAACATTCTTCCTGTGATTCTTAACTAGCATGCATTGGTACACCAACCTGGATAATGCATGGTCTTTGAAAGTCAATTCAGGGGTAAAAAGTTTATCTTTCAAAAATAGAGGACTGTGAAATACCATCTAAAAATTTTAAAATCATTTAAGTGTCTCCAATAGGATGCCTCAACAGCCTTATTCTATTAAATAGTTGGCACTTACCATGTGAACATGTCTGTGTATGCTTTTCAAGGTCAGCAGATTTGAAAGATAATGCCAGACATGATCCCATTGGTATACTTCAATTTCAATCTTGGCTTTTTCCACTGTCAGTCTGGGCAATCTTCACTGTCAGGCTTCTAATTCTTCCCTTTCAGTCTTTAGATTAAGTCAGCTCCCTAATGGCATAAAAGGTTTATTCAAAATTACTACAAGTGTGTGAATCATTTCTCTAGCCCTCTCCCACCCACCATTTCATAATAAATTTCTGTCACTAGCTTACTGTGTAGCATCTTGTGTTATGTTCTATCAAGTGTGAAGATGAGTCATATTGAGCAGAACAAACCTCTAATGTGTGACATTGAACCATAGTCATGCTAGAGGATCCCTTTCTGAGTATTTTCATTTTAAGTAATGTGTAAACTAAATACTAGTTTAGAAAATGTATGCCATATGATGTATTTGTGTACAATTCATGCCAGCAACAGTCCAGACATTTATACTTACCAGCTGATGTCCTCTTTAAAAACCAGGTGGCAAAGACTCGCTACAGGACCCAATGGCCAGAGCATCACCTATATTAATAAATTAAACACATTTTTAGCATTTGATGAACAATCCTAACATGTTTGCACAATTCTCTACTTGTCATTTCCCTACAGTTCACATCTATTGATAATACTCCAGTCTAACTTCTATTCTTTACCGTCTAAAGTTGTGGTTGATGATGTCTGCTCTGACATTGAGCCCCTCGTCCCGGAATGGCCCCTCTAGAACAGGATCATCCTCCTCATCTCTGAGGAGGTTTCTGTCCGGCCGGACGGCCTGCAGCATCCCAGCCCGCTGTGCAATATTATGCAGGACGCTACAGGCTACAACGATCTTAGCCACCTTCTTTGGGTTGTACTGGAGGGCTCCTCCCAACCTGTCCAGGCACCTGAACCTCATCTTCAGGAGCCCGAACATCCGTTCAACCACCGCCCTGGTTCTCTTATGAGCCCTATTGTAGCGCTCCTCAGACACATCAGTCGGGCTACGCAAGGGGGTAATGAGCCAAGGCCGGCTCATGTACCCAGAATCACCTATAAATTATGAACAGAACATAATTCCAACAGAATCCTCAAAATAGTATTTGTAGTACAATAAAAAGTTTTGTACACGATAATCCATTAACAAATGTTTATTTTAACTTTAAAATATCTAGTTCAATATTATTCTCTATCTTCCCATTTCAGCTAAGACATGCTACATATGCGTATTTCTCCTAAATCAAGCCTTGTGTAAAATGCTAACTACATGGTTACATTACATTCTCTATCTGAGCATTTAAGGTAAGACATGCTACATATCTGCATTGAACTAAAAGACATTTGCGGAAAGAGACAATGACATGGTTAAATTGCATTAGCTAATATCTTCACATTTCATCTAAGACATGCTACATATGCGTATTTCTCCTAAATCAAGCCTTGTGTAAAATGCTAACTACATGGTTACATTACATTCTCTATCTGAGCATTTAAGGTAAGACATGCTACATATCTGCATTGAACTAAAAGACATTTGTGGAAAGAGACAATGACATGGTTAAATTGCATTAGCTAATATCTTCCCATTTCAGCTAAGACATGCTACATATGCGTATTTCTCCTAAATCAAGCCTTGTGTAAAATGCTAACTACATGGTTACATTACATTCTCTATCTGAGCATTTAAGGTAAGACATGCTACATATCTGCATTGAACTAAAAGACATTTGCGGAAAGAGACAATGACATGGTTAAATTGCATTAGCTAATATCTTCCCATTTCAGCTAAGACATGCTACATATGTGTATTTCTCCTAAATCAAGCCTTGTGTAAAATGCTAACTACATGGTTACATTACATTCTCTATCTGAGCATTTAAGGTAAGACATGCTACATATCTGCATTGAACTAAAAGACATTTGCGGAAAGAGACAATGACATGGTTAAATTGCATTAGCTAATATCTTCCCATTTCAGCTAAGACATGCTACATATGCGTATTTCTCCTAAATCAAGCCTTGTGTAAAATGCTAACTACATGGTTACATTACATTCTCTATCTGAGCATTTAAGGTAAGACATGCTACATATCTGCATTGAACTAAAAGACATTTGCGGAAAGAGACAATGACATGGTTAAATTGCATTAGCTAATATCTTCCCATTTCAGCTAAGACATGCTACATATGCGTATTTCTCCTAAATCAAGCCTTGTGTAAAATGCTAACTACATGGTTACATTACATTCTCTATCTGAGCATTTAAGGTAAGACATGCTACATATCTGCATTGAACTAAAAGTAGACATTAGCGGGGGGAAAATATATGGTTAAATTGCATCCTATAGCTGAACATTACGCTAACATTTTAAAACTACAGTGGCAATTGTCAAAATAATTAACCATGTTGTGCACAAATACTCACCAACGAGATAACCAGGGGGCATTTGTCTTTCCTCAAACTGTCTCCACAGGGACGACAGAGAGAGGATGCGGGCATCATGACAAGCTCCTCCAAAATTCGCACACACATGCATAATCCTCATCTGTGCGTCACAAACATACTGTACGTTGAGGCTATGAAAATGTTTGCGATTTCTGAAGGGCGAGTCATCAATTGGAGCACGCAGCGCAATGTGGGTACAATCTATGGCTCCCAAGACATTGGGCATTTGAGCAATATCAAAGAATTCCCGCTTCAGGCGCCTCCAATCACCATCATTCTGTGGGAATCCTATGTATTGCTTACTGATACGTACCATGGCGTCCAGAAAGTTATCAAACACCCCAGAGAATGTACCTTGAGCCAGGCCATGCATGTACAGTTCTCCGGATTGAAAACTCCCGGAGGCCAGGACGTATAGACAGCTTAGCATCCTACTCATGGCGGGAACAGCAGTCCTTATTCTTATACGTGGCTCCAAATGAGGTTTAAGAAGATCATAAAGGCCAATGAGATGTTCGCGATCGAGCCGATACTTATCAAAAACCTCAAAGTCGCTCATGTTTTCCAAGGTGGGTCTCACCCTGTAGACACGAGGACCTCGAACCAGATGACCCCTTCGTCTCAGTCTGAGCCCCGAGGCTGCCTGATTCGACCAACAGCTAGTTCGCCAATAGCAGCACCAGCAGCGTCTACCATGTCATCGTCTTCCATCTTTCAAAACAGCATAACAAGGTAAGCACTTGATCTGATGTGGATCACAAGTGATGCATTGGCCATGTTGTTTGGGGGATTTATAGTACAATTAGTCCAATGGTAGTGAGTTTGTAATGATTGCTGATTGTATTCACCTGTTTGTATGTGAGCGGCGCAAATGCTTTCACAGTGGGCGTTTATTTTTTGTTTGCTGAAATGTTATTTTCAAACAATGATTCTCAATGTGAAAGTGTCAAAGATCACACATACAGTGCATGTTTGTAATGTTTGTTCATATGCGTAATCAATATTTCTTAAACGCGATCTTATAGTAACAAGCACACGTCCAGGCTAACATGAATGAAAGTGCATAGTTGTGTATAATGTGCATCGAATGTGATCGATCAATGTTGCTGCAATATTGTTTGTAAACGATAAAGTAACAGCTGCCATCTGTAGGATTGTATATATAAGTGATTGCAGAGCTGTCAATATTGTATGCGTCCCTTTAAAATCGCACTAATGCTGAATAACTTCCGGCTGTCATCTGTAGTTGTAATGATCAGCAATTTGATTGCTGTTTCTTTAGTCTGATTATGAGTATTCTCTGGTAAATAGTTTGTATGTATCATGTGATTAAGTCTGTCTGCTAGTGAGGAGACAGAGTCTTAATCACCTGGATTAATGTAGCCCGGAATATTCACCTCAAAATTATAAGTAGTAAGATCAGGTGAATTATATCTGGGTCCAGAGATAAGTTTGTACTATGTAAACTTTTAGATAATAAGTAGCAGTTTATATAGGTTTGTGACAGATAAGTGAGGTTCCCTTTAAGGTAATACTGTGCCTTTAAATAATACACCTTGCGGTAAAGATAAGTTCACAGTGTGGAGTATAATGTTTCAGCTTGCTGGCCCTTTAAATAATACACCTTGTGGTAAAGATAAGTTCACAGTGTTAAGTTTACTGTTTCAGCTTGCTGGGCCTTTAAATAATACACCTTGCAGTAAAGATTTGTAAGCAGTGTTAAGAATACTGTATCAGCTTGCTGTGCTGTTAAACATTACACCATACGGTAAAGATAAGTTCACAGTCTTAACGGCAATGCTAACACTTGTATACGGAACCTGGCTCTAGCAGCTGTGTGCGTGCAGCTTCTCTGATCCTCTCTGCAGATTGCGGCCTGTGTCTGTTAAGCTGGAAGTTGTTAGAGCGGCGTGCGTGCTGCAGTTGCAACAGGTGACTTCTGCTTTAGATGAGAAGTAGCTTCAGTTGAAGGAGACAGAGCTAATCACAGAACAAGTGATACTCTGTTTTAGACAAGTAACAAGAAAGGCTGGAGAGTGAATGGGTATCAACCTTCAATAAACCAGCAAAGGTGTATGGGAAATGGAAAGCTTTTAAAGGAAAAGAGAGCCAGATAATTGATTCTTAAGGTGGTATGTGAGATGTAGTAACATAAGTTAAGGTGGAACTGAGGAGTTCATGACAGTAGTATTGTATATATAAGTGATTTCCGAGCTGTCAATATTGTACACGTCCCTTTAAAATTGCAATAATAATTCCGAACTTCCCGTCTGCCATCTGTAGTATTGTATATATAAGTGATTGCCGAGATGTGAATATTGTACGCGTCCCTTTAAAATCGCAATAATAATTACGAAATTCCCGTCTGCCATCTGTAGTATTGTATATATAAGTGATTGCCGAGATGTCAATATTGTATGCGTCCCTTTCAAATCGCAATAATAATTACGAACTTCCCATCTGCCATCTGTAGTATTGTATATATAAGTGATTGCCTAGCTGTCAATATTGTATGTGTCCCTTTCAAATCGCAATAATAATTCCGAACTTCCCGTCTGCCATCTGTAGTATTGTATATATAAGTGATTGCCGAGATGTGAATATTGTACGCGTCCCTTTAAAATCGCAATAATAATTACGAAATTCCCGTCTGCCATCTGTAGTATTGTATATATAAGTGATTGCCGAGATGTCAATATTGTATGCGTCCCTTTCAAATCGCACTAATACTGAATAACTTCCGGCTGTCATCTGTAGTATTGTATATATAAGTGATTGCCGAGATGTCAATATTGTATGCGTCCCTTTCAAATCGCACTAATACTGAATAACTTCCGGCTGTCATCTGTAGTATTGTATATATAAGTGATTGCCGAGATGTCAATATTGTATGCGTCCCTTTCAAATCGCACTAATACTGAATAACTTCCGGCTGTCATCTGTAGTATTGTATATATAAGTGATTGCCGAGATGTCAATATTTATTAATTGTCCCATTGAAATCGCCTTAATAATGCTGTTCCAAACTGTTGTTTACGTATATGTTGTATTGTAGTATTGAGTGTTAAAGTTCCGAAAGGGGCGGTACAGTCGTGAATCTGTGATGTGTATGGTTGAATCTTCTAATGACGTCATGATATTATTAACCTGCCTATGTAGTTCTGAAATCCTCATTGTGTTGTTGTATTGTGCTACATTGTTATTGTGTGCTGAATAAAATCTAAATGTGTGCTTTGTGGTTGCGTGATGGGTGATGCGTGTTATGTACATGTACGTATATATTGTGATTGTGTCCCACATATGCTGACTTCTATATAGCGGTCTGGCATTGTTGTTCCTTCCCATAAAGTGACATCTGTAATCTGGTGTACTGATGTTCTTGTTGTACGTAATTCCTAATGGTTTCTGGTGATTGAATCATGATGTTAAAAGTACAGTAAAATCCATATGTTGTGTTTTGTGATTCCTCTAGAGAATGTAATGTGTTTTTCCCCCATCATTTGAATGCACATGTATGAGTGAATGTTAAAAGTAATGTATGTGCATCCATGAGTGATCATGTGTTAAGCCTATGTAGATATGCTGTTGCTGCAAGCATATGAGTTGAATAACTGAAATGCAATAATAAAGGTAAATGAGAATTGTTTACCATTGTGTAGTGTTTGTGAATCCTGAAAAGTTGACATTATTTTTGTGTCCGTTTAAATGTAATATTTTTAAAACAAAAATGTTGTTACTAGTGATGTTGATTTGTAGTTGATGTAATATAAAATTCTGAAAGAATTTAATGGTGTTGTGAATATTCAAACAGTAAAATCCATAAATCCACCATAGGGAAATAGTTATTTCTTGATCTATTTATCATAGCTGGGTCTAACGCATGAAATCATGTCTTTTCTAGTGCTGGTATTTGGAGTTTTTCTGTCTACGCTATTTGCGTGCGTTAGGGAAATGAGGGTTTCGCGTGCACAAGCACGTCTTCCCAATAGAAGTCAATGGAGGCTCTAAAATTTGTTCTTTTTTTTTTTCTAAGACTGGTTTTCCTCGTAAAGTGAATGACGTCATGAGCTTTTGTGAAAAAGTAACTAAATCGTGTTCTTTTTGTAATAAATAAATATTTTGTGTATGTCATGTGGTGTATATTGTTTGTATGCATCGATGAGTGTATGTTTGTGATAATGTTATTAGTTAGATGTAGGTATATGAGGGTCTTTTCCCGTGTGTCAATGTAAGTCAATGGGAAAATGGATTTGTGTTGTTTTTTTTCTAACACCCGAGATCTCGCAACTTTAATCCTTTGTATTTTGATGAAAAATTATTAAATATGAAAAATAAACATAGTGTAGTGTTTGTATGACTGTAAGTGTAGTTTGTGTAATATTTTTTATTTGATTCGTGGATCTTTTTTTTGTTGGTATATGTTTACTACTGGGTCTGAGGTGTCGGTAGAAATGTGAGCGTTAGGTTTTTTTTGAGTGTCGGTAATTGAACTCTAAATACCGGAGTCCGTAAGAAACCCGCGTTAGGAGCCTCTAACGCTGGTTTTCACGGCTAACGCCGAACTCCAAATCTAGGCCTCTGTTTTTATAAATAGTAGTAGACAGATTTGATATTATTTTAAGTTTATTTTAAGTTTATTTAGGTTTTTAAGAAGCAGTTCAGGTTAAAATCTAAGTTTAACCCTTTAGGCTTCAGGGTTTGTAATTCAAATATCCATTTTGCAGGAGGGCATAGGATAAATTACCACCCCTCTTTTTTTCATTTAATTTAGTTATCGCTGTGAAATTAAAATATTTCAAATTATTATTACAACACATCCTGAAATGTTTCGCGACAGGTAGATCTTTATTGCGTTCCTTTTCAGAATTCTCTATGGAGTTTAGATGTTCCCTAATTCTTTCCCTTACTGTTCTCTCTGTCTCTCCTACATACTGTTTTTCACATTTTTTGCATGTAATAAGATAGATAACATTAGTGTCCATACACCTGATGGTTTCCTTAATTTTATATTCTTTCATTGTTATGTTTGATTTAAAGCTTTTTGTTTTAGTTGAATGTTTGCATGCTTTGCATGATATGCATGGATAAAATCCTTGTAGTTTTTCACCTAAGATCCCTCTTATAGTATTGTTATTTTTGTGTTTAAAAGTTGGTGCAAGTTTGCTTTTTTAGATTATTTGCTTTTTTGTAAACAAATTTCGGTTTATCTGGGAGTTTTTCTCCTAGATGAGGGTCAGATTTGAGAATTTTCCAATGGGTTTTTATTATTTTTTCTACTTTAATCCTATCTTCACTATACTCTGTTATGAAGGTTAGGAAGATTTCTTCGTTATTTATTGGGGTAGTTATCTTTGGTTTGTATTGTAAAATATCTTTTCTATCTAAATTCACAATTTTTTGTCTTTCTGTTTCTATGGTCTCTTCTAAGTATCCTCTTTCTATGAATTTATTTTTAAGTATTTTTGACTGTGTTTCAAAGTCTTCTTTTTCTTTGCAATTTCTTTTTAGTCTTAAAAATTGGCTCTTGGGTATGTTTGCTTTCCACCTTTTTAAGTGGCAGCTACTTTCATGGATGAAATTGTTAGCGTCTACTTCCTTAAAATATGTTTTGGTCGATATTTTTTCGTTAGTAATGTTAATTTCAAGATCTAAATAATGAACTATATTTGCGCTGATATCAGCAGTAAACTTCAGATTTAGACTAATACAGGCCCATTTATCAAGCTCCGTACGGAGCTTGAAGGGCCGTGTTTCTGGCGAGTCTTCAGACTCGCCAGAAACACAACTTATGAAGCAGCGGTCTAAAGACCGCTGCTCCATAACCCTGTCCGCCTGCTCTGAACAGGCGGACAGGAATCGCCAGACATCAACCCGATCGAATACGATCGGGTTGATTGACAGCTCCCTGCTGGCGGCCGATTGGCCGCGAGTCAGCAGGGGGCGGCGTTGCACCAGCAGCTCTTGTGAGCTGCTGGTGCAATGTTAAATGCGGAGAGCGTATTGCTCTCCGCATTTAGCGAGGTCTTGCGGACCTGATCCGCAGTGTCGGATCAGGTCCGCAAGACCTTTGATAAATTGGGGCCTTAGTATTCATGCTTTCTAAACAAATTGTTAGATCCTCTCTAGTTCCACTCCATATGAGAAACAGATCGTCTATATATCTCTTATAGAAAATGATGTTTTCCCTATATGGGCTGAGACTGAGAAATTGTTTTTCCCAGGCTCCCATGAACAGATTTGCGTAGCTAGGGGCGAATTTGGTGCCCATAGCTGTGCCGCAAATCTGTTCATAGTAGTTTTCTTCATATAAGAAAAAATTGTGGGTAAGAATATACCTTATACTATCTATTAAGAAGTCTCTTTGTTCTTTCTTAATGTCTTTATCATCTTTTAGAAATTTTTCTATGGCATGTATCCCATCATCATGTTTAATAGATGTATATAAGGACTGCACATCGCATGTGACCAGTAGGTACTCTTTCTTCCATTTGAATTCGTCAAGTAGTAATAGTAGATTGGTAGAGTCTCTTAAATTACATTTTAGAGATTGGCCAATCACATATTTTACACTAAGGTGTAACTTTTTATCTAGGAGATCATCATTCCATTTTTTACATATATATAATTATTTTTAGGATCTCATTTTAACATTTGTTGAAGAATAAAATTCTTTTTTAGTATTATACTTGTATGCTCTCTTTTTCTTGGGTATTTTTGCCTGTATTGGCGCTTTAGATTTTATAACGTTCTCTGTGTGTCCTTTGCCCTGGGGATTTAGGAGAAATATCCCCTAAAATCTTAAAGCTTATATATCCAAACTTTTGCGCAGTCTGTATAACCTTTTTGTATGATTCCTAATACTCGCCAGAAAAATATAATTGACATTTGAAATTATATAATGTTTATGGCCTCCTGCATGGCCCGCACAGCCCTGGAAACAGCATTTAGGGCCTGGGCAAGGTCATGGAATATTTCCTGCAGGAATGGCCCAGTTTGGGTGCCCTGATCTTGATCTAGAAAAACACCAAAAGAAAATATGTTAGATAAATTCTTTATCAAGATAGAATTTGTAAAACATTATATATTTTTTAACTTACATTCCACTCTAGCCACCACCATCTCCTCTTCAGTTCCCGCCGGTGACAGAGGGCGTTCTGAAGCATCCCCCGGTACTGGGTCGTCTGTCATAGATGAAGCACAATAATGAACAAATGTTAGTATGATCAATGACAACTCCTATATTTTACACCAAATAGTTCATTTAAAAATAATCCGAAAATTCCTCTCTAAATTATATTTGAAACTTAAATAAAATGGACATGCAAACCACATATTTACTTTCCGCTTTTCTAATGAGACTATAATGTTTTCAATCAATATTTTTTTTTATAGATCTTATAATTGGCTTCATTCTTCTATAATACTTTGATGAAAAGCATATCTAGATATTCTCTTTAGTTGCAGAATTTAAAATGATCATAGATGCCTTCTATAATTTTCTCACCCATATACATTGTTATATCTTCAACAAAGGATAGATATAGAATTAAGTAAATAGAATATTCTAACTAAATTGTAATCTTTTGTAATATTATAATATCTATCTGAATCATGAAAGAAAATGTTAGTGTTTAGTGTCCCTTCCACATGCAGCCTGAAAGAACCTTTAAAAAATTAAAAAACAATAAATGTTAAAGGGACATGAAACCACAACATTTTCTTTCATTATTCAGATAGATTATACATTTTTAGACAACTTTCCAATTTACTTCTGTTATCAATGTTTCTTCATTCACTTGTTATCTTTTATTGAAGAACCAGCAATGCATTCCTTGGAGCTAGCTGAATACTTTGGAAAGCCAATGCAAATGGGCATAGAATTTTAGTCACCAATCAGCAGCTAGCTCCAAGTTCCTGAGCCTATCTAGATATGCTATTCAACAAAGGATACCAGGAGAATGAAGCAAATTAGATAATAGAAGTAAATTGTAAAGTTGTTTAAAATTGTATGTTGTATCTGAATCATGAAAGAAAGAAATTGGTTTTAATGTCCCTTTAAATAATGCCAAAATAGTATGAGAATTGTAAATTACCTTGGATATCAGGGACTTCCACATCTGTCCCTGAATCCTCCTCCTGACGACCCTCAAGGAGGGTCAACGGCAATGGGGGTGAGGAGCGGTTGCTCCTGGGAGTTGCCATTGACACCGGCCTTATGTACCGGGGGATCCTTTCTCTGGGACGCCTGAGATCTATGAAAATATAAAGTTGTATGTACACATTAGATA